>NC_135492.1:43576816-43878482 GCF_052094955.1 Ictidomys tridecemlineatus | reverse complement strand
GCCAAGATACCAGGTTTCATCTACCCTTATGGATACTGGTTGTATCTTCTAAGAAGTTGGCAGGTTATCCCGTCCCAGCTGGTTTATCTGTTCTAACAATAGGCTCCAACTAAATCTAATTTCCAAGTTATCATTTATATGATGCAAGTCCTGTCATGTTCTTTTGAAGACTTTTCTCTAGAACTGAGCATGGCCTAAACTTGGGAGCTACCCATATTCCAAAGGTTGTGGTTTTCAAACTTCATCTTAATTGAACATTCCTTTGTTTAAAGACACACTTACACAGTTGTGTAGTATACACAATAAAGTGTTGTCTGTCCTTGCTTCATCATAGCCGCTGGGGGAAAACTCTCTAGGGCTCTGCTCTGCCATACCCTGCCATACCCAGGGTGGAAACACTGCTTAGATTAAAAGTCCACTTGATTGTTCCTGAGTTTCTGCAAGTTTATTATCAGTGTAATTTGGAAATGTTCCCTTCTCTAAGAATAATCTATGATTTTAACTCATATTCTAAAAATAGCACTGCATTATTGATCTGTACCTGTAGAAATGTATTATTTTGGAGTATCAGAAAATCCAACTCAATTTGACCTCAAGGTGTTCTGTTGGCTGTAATTGAAAGGCTTTGGGGTGGCTCTGAGTTAAATATAGGTGACATTATGGGGACTGGGAAATGCAATATTCCATCTCTTTCTCTCTCTCTTCCTGTGATTCATCTTAATTTATCTTATTTTGGCTTTATTTATGGACAGGCTTTCTTCATGTCTTCATGTGCTTGATCCCTAGGAGTCTCTAATATAATTTTCTTTCAAATTTAAAGAGAATGTTTGAATTTAAGTTTATTTGACAACTAATTTTTAATTCATAAATTTTATTTTATGATGTTTTTATTAATTTTTAAGTATTATATTATTATTATACTTAAGAATGGGGTTCATTTTGACATAATCATATGTGCATGTAGTATAATTTGCTCCATCCTATACCCAGTATTTCTACTAATCCTCCTTTCCTCCTTCCCTCTGCTCCCCTTCTTCAATTCTACTCATCTTCCTTCTATGTATTTACTGTTTTTTTAATTGCTACACTATAGATATAGATATAAGTATAATTCATCATGATGTAGGTGTACATACACATAGCATAATTTTATCAATTTCTTTATGCAGTTTATCCCCTTTTGTATCACTTTATCCTTCCTCTCAGCTCCTTTCCTCTACTACAGTATTCTCCTTCTATTTTCATGGGATTCCTCTCCCCTTTTAAAAAAAATTGATATATCTCTCTAGCTTACACATATGAGAGAAAACATTTGAATTTTGCCATTCTGAGTCTGGCTTATTTCACTTAGCATGATGTTCTCAAGTTCTATCCTTTTACCAGCAAATGACATAATTTCATTCTTCTTTTTGTTTAAGTAAAACTTCATTATGTATATAAACTACATTTTTCATTCCTCTGTTGATGTGCACCTAGAATGGTTCCATAGCTTGGCAATTGTAAATTGCTCTGTTATAAACATTGATGTAACTGTATCACTATAGTATGGTGATTTTTATCTTTAGGATAAATACCAAGGAATGGAATAGTTGGGTCATATGGTAGTTCTATTTCTAGTCCTTTGAGGAATCCCCATGCTGCTTTCCAAACTGGTTGTACCAATTTGCAGTCCCACCAACAATGTATAAGTGTGACTTGTTCTCCTCATCCTTACTAGCATTGATTAATATTTGTATTTTTTATGACTGCCATTCTAGTTGGATTAGAAGATATCTCAATGTAGTTTTAGTTTACATTTCCATGATTGCTAGAGATTTTGAACATTTTTTCATATATTTGTTGGCCATTTGTGTTTCTCCTTTTCAGGAATATCTGTTTAGTTCATTTGTCTGTTCATTGATTGTGTTTGTTGTTGTTGTTTTGGTGTTAAGATTCATGAGTACTTTATATATTCTGGATATTAATATTTTATCAGAAAAGTAGCTGGCAAAAGTTCTCCTATTCTGTAGGCTGCCTCTTCACCCATCCAATTTTTTCCTTTTGCTCGGCAGAATCTTTTAAATTTGAAGATGTCCCACTTATTGATTCCTGGTTTTTAGGGGTCTTATTGGGGAAATTGGTGCTTTTGCCAACATATTGAAATATTGACCCTGTTTTCTTCTAGTAGCTACAAAATTTCTAATTTAATTCCTGGGTCTTTAATCCACTTTGAGTTGTCTTATGTGCAAGGTCAGACTTTATTTTTCAGTGTACTTTTAAGTTTACATAAAAATTGAACAAAATACAAAGAGTTCCTATATAGTCTCTTGCCTTCCAGACAGTTGCCCCTGTTAACATTTTGCATTAATGTACTATATTTATTATAATTGGTGAACTAGTAATGATGAATATTTATTAACTTAATTCCATAATTTAACTCAGGGACTATTCTTTATGTTGTAGAGTCATATGAGTCTTTGAGATGTGCATAATGTCATATATGGGTCATTATATTGCAGTAGGTTCCCTATCCTAAAAATTCTGTATGCCACCTATTCATCCTTCCCTCCTTCCTGCCAAACCCCTGCCAGTCAGTTATATGTTTATAGTCTCCTCAGCTTTGTTTTTTTCCAAAATGTTACACAGTTGAAATCAAACTGTGTATAGCCTCTTCCAATAGCAATAGGCAATGAAAGTTCCTCTTCATTGCTTGATAGCTCATTTATTCCTGTCACTGAGTAATATCCTGCTGCATGGATATACCACTGTTTGCTTATCCACTCATCTGTTGAAGAACATCTTGAATGCTTCCAACTTTGGACAGCTATTAAAGGTCAGCATAAACATTTTTGTCCAGGTTCATGTGCACATATATTTTCAGATTCTGTGGATAAATTTCAAAGATCCTATGGCTAGACAATGGTTAGCTTTCTGAGAACAGCAAGAATGTCTTCAAAAGTGGCCATGCCATTTGCATTCCCACCAAAATCAATAATCTCCTATTGCTCCATATCTTGAACAGCATTTGTTGTTGGCAGTATATAGGATTTTAGGTATTCTCATAAGTGTGGAGGACCATCTCCTTGTTGTTGTTGCTTTTTAATATTTTTTTAGTTGTAGATGGACAAATATCTTTATTTTGTTTATTTATTTTGTATATGGTGCTGAGAATTGAACTCAATGCCTCATGCATATGAGACAAGTACTCAACCACTGAGCTACAACCCCAGCCCCTTCTTGTTGTTTTAATATGCAATATCCTAATGAAGTTAATCCAGTCTTGTGTCCACCCTTGACTCAATCTCTGTATTGGTTGACCATCTGCATCTCAGACTTTTGTCTCCAGCAAGGACCACAAGAATTGTCAGTAAATTGCAGATACCCAATTGCAGATGAAAACAGATTTGTAGTTATATTATAAAGAGACCTGGAGGCCAAAATGACCAACACATCAATTAGTTACAAAATATGTAAACAAACCTCCTGATGAAATATAGTAATAAATATTAGAAGGAATGCTCATATTTAAATTATTCTCAGGTGAAAACATGCAGTATTTTTGAGGATTAAAGAAAAAAATAGTACACATATACAGTGGAGGCTGGAGTAAGTACCAATGGGAATACGAGTATGAGCTGAAACAATGTGAAGACATGTGGAATAAAATACATCAATTTTCAATATTAATTTTTTATTGTCCACTTTGATTCATGAGTACATAGAGCTCCTTTCTGTGTGAAAAATACCACCCAGTTGAAATGAAATAAATAATTCACTAGAGGTCTTTTACAATTTAAATTAAGCTATTATTCAATGCAATTACTAGTCTGAATGTTGTAAAGTTTCTCTAAAATAAGAACTATGGATGTTGTTTATTCTGCAAGATGGTTCATTGAACAATTATGAATAATCAGCAAACGACTCTGGGTTGATGATCAGAGTGTATGTTTTAGTTGAGAATATTTTTTGGCAATGAATATACAATGCCCCTTAATTCAATCAAAGAGATTTTTACATGTATTGATTCAATAAATATTCTTTGAAAATGAATACTTTGACTATGTAAAGGGGTGCCTCTTAAAATGCAATTGATGTGTTTGAATCTTCCCATAGGGAGGAATAAGTATAGGTTAAAAGCTTATACTATTAAAACAAGTTAGTGATGTAACTTGGGGCATGAAGAGGGGAGTTAGTGCAGATATTTCACAGTTGTGTAATGATATTTGTGCAAAGATTGATTTAACCTGGGATTGATCATTAGAAAAAGGTTAAGCCATATGTAACTGACATTTATGTGTGTGTTTTACCAATTTTATCCATTAAGGAAGAGTTTAACGATCAGCACTTTGTAAATTTCTTGAAGCAGTAGTCTAGAGAAGACACAAAGTCAGTAATAAATACAGTGGTGGAAAGATTCTATGTAAAATCTTTGTAAAATCATGGAAGAATAGTGTCAAAAGAATTTAAACTGATGATAGATTGTATTTATCCAATTCAAAGGCATGTGTTTATTTTATCCAGAGTTCTGATAACATTGGCGGTTGGTGTTTTCTGGAAATGTACTGGAAAAAAGAAAAGGGAAATAAGAATGATTTACAGATGAATGGATTTTTACATAGTATGTGAAAACCTAATATGTATACAAATTTCATCAGTGTGTGTCTTGTTTTTTAATTTGTTAAAATGACAAGATTTGGCAAGGAAGGTAACTAATTTAGCTACCCATCCACTAAAACCTGTTGCCTGTCTATCTGAAAAGGAGACAACTTAGTTTTGTCTCTAAGAGCAGGTACAAGACAAAGGGCCACAACTAATCACTTTGAATAACTCTGAAAGAAAATTTTAAAAATTTTCAGCATAACAGGACCCTGGACTTGAAAAAAAATTAAAAAGAAGCCCTTGTCTAAAAAGAAATCTGCATGAGATACAGAGAATACAAGAAGATAGAATATAACCAGGATTTGAGGAATGTAGCTGTTGTAACTCATTCTTATTCATTCAGGTGACTTAGGATATCACTTAACTGTGATTGTAGCTATCAGTTACCACCCAGATTTTAATAACATTATGGATTAGATTACTTTGTGATTTTATTATGGCTTTTGCCGAAGCCCTTGTCATTGACATCATCAACATTTCATTTCTGTGGTGCCTTAAAATAACAAAGTGGCACACTACCCAAGAGCATCAAATTAAACATGGTGCCATATTTTGGTCCAAAAATGTTTTGGATTCTTAATTTACAGGGAGAGATAAAAGTAAAATCTGGATTCTATTTTTGTATATATGATCTTAAATACAGGACTTACCAGATTAAACTACCACATACTAAACTACCAAGTTAATCTGGATCACAGTGTTTTATAATAGTTGAAATACTTGATTGAGCGTAGAAATGCATGACTTGGTTGTTGATTTTCCCAAATTGTCTTGATCATTCTGGCTTTTATTTCTTCAGCTACAAAATAAAGAGCAAAGTAGAGGTTGAAGTCAATACAAATACTTAGCTTTATGGAACTGCTGTCTTTCAAAACATAATTAAACTGTCTTAGTGGAATGTGCCCTCACATCCTGATATCTTTTATAGTATTCCAGTTTATAAAACAGAAGCTACCAATCCTCTGATAAACTCTCTTCACTTTATTTTGGTTTATATAACTCCTGGCTTTTGATTCTCTGCCCAATATGAGATCAAAATTTCTTCTGGGATACTGTAACAGATTCCAGCTATGGAAAAAGATAAACACATATGAAAATATTTAACAGAGATTGTTTGAATTTGTTTAAAGTCTCCAAGAATTGTGTTTCTAGAAAAGAGTAACTTGCCACTGGTATTTGCACCAATTCATTTATTCAGTTTGGTCCCAAAGAAGGGAGGTTGTTATTTTAAGTGCAGATATAGGACTCAATATTTCATTTATTCAGAAGGGGGCACACTTGTGCTTTTAATAGCAGAGGTATTCATATTTGCTAGAATATGAAATTTATACATAAACTTTTAGCAGATGACAGAACTGTTTCTCATTATCAAGCTTTCTTAAAATACCAATATATACCAATTTATTATTTCTTAAATATGGAGAAAACCAAACTTCAACATGCAGATTTCTTTTTAGAGAAGGGCTTCTTTTTAATTTTTTTCAAAATTTAGAGTTCTGTTATGCTGGAAACTTTTAAAATTTGCTTTCAGAGTTATTCAAAGTGATTAGTTGTGCTGTTCATACAGACTTCCATGACATGGAAATAACATGCTTTTGGCAACCTCTGATAAATTTTCAACTCATCTCTAATTCGGACAACCTGACAATGTTACAAATGTTTTCCCCACTGATGTTCATTTAAAATATTCCATTATTCATATACCAAGATACTGACCTACTTTGGAGAAGAAGACTTAGGCCATGAGATATCAATATTTCTATCAGTGGTTTTAGGTCCTAAGTCATAATCATCTTTCTAAGAAGGACAAGACTGGTTCAACAGGAGGTTTTCAAAAGAGTAGAAGTTTATCCTAAAGCTTTTAAAAATTTATAGCTCCACCCAGAACACTGACTCAGTATTAGTAGGCTGAGCCTCATTCAAGTATTTCGTCAAGAATGATAATATCCAAGATACAAAGAACACAAGAAGATAGCTTATAACTAAAATTTGCAATGAGCATTTGTTTAAAATTTTGAGAAAGTTTCAATCTGTATGACTCTTTATATACATATATAGACATACATATGTCATTTATGTGTGTGTATATATGCATACACACACACACACACATATATATATATATATGCATACACATATGTGACAAAGGGGGATATATTTTATATATAAAGTAATTTTACTAATAATGAAAAATATTTAAAATAATACAGGAGAAAACTGTGCAAAGACTAGAATGACTAAGTATTCAGTGCTTATCAAAAAAGACAATTAATCTTTCTCCTAGTCTAAATGCATGTTAAACAATGAGATTGATTGGCCCTATGCAGGCAACCTGGATTAGCATGAGCCTACATGTGCAGGCTTGTTCACCTGCCTCCTTTCTTCAACATATTCCAAGTCTTCTGCATTTACATTATTTTCTCCCTAAGTTGGACAATGTTGGTGCAGATGTAAGTTTGTACAAAAATATAATATGATCACCAATTTCAGTATCTATCCCATTTGGCTAGATATACTCAACATCTTTCAGACAGGAATAATCCCATTGATAACTGCAAGAATGCCATGATGCTTAAAAGCAATGAAAAGTTAGTAACCAAATCAGAGAATTATCTTAGGAGTGGTGATAAAAGGCTTCAAACAAATGATTCATAACAATACTGTAAAGAGAATCTACATATACTGATTTTAAAAAGTCCAAATGTGTTGGTAAATCAAAAAAGTAAGCACATTTTGGAGTAATTCCTGTTACACAGAGAAGAAAAATGCAATTAGGTACTTACAAAATAAATGCCTGAATTATACTCTCCAAATTACCCCCAAAGAGTGATTTTCTAGTCATTGTGGGATTACATGTGTTCTTACAACATCTAATATTTTAAAATAATGCCTTTAACTTATATTCAGAAAACATAACAAAATTGCTGTTGAAACACTATTTTGAAATCAAATTGCTTAACGTTTCATGGAGAGCAAACCAGACCAGAACAGTTAAGCTGGTGATAGGAGATGTTACAGAAATAGCAGTAAGAGAGGGGAGGGGAAAGCAAGTAAGAATTTAAAATCATAGGTATTAGGCGTTTTTCTTCTATCATATCTCAGTTTCCTCTAAAATTCTTAAAAACGAGCATGATGGACTATATGTTATCTAGGTTCCTATTTTAGTCAGGAACTGTGAACAAAAGTCCTGACAAGAGCAATGAAGAGAAGGAAAAGTTTATTTTGGTTTACAGCTTTAGAGGTTCAGTTTACAGATAGCCAGCTCCACTACTCTGCACCCAAGATGGGGAGGAGGCACATCATGGCAGAAAGGCATAGTGAAGGAAAGCAGCTCAGGACATGACAACCATAAAGCAGAGAGAGAGAGAGTTCTGCTTTTCAGACAAAATATAAGTCCCAAAGGCACTCCCCTAGGGACCTACTTCCTTCAGTAATACCCTGCCTGCCTACAGTTATTGCCCAGTTAATTGATATGTTAATGGATTAATCCACTGATTAGGTTGTAAATTTCATTATTTAATCATTTTGACTCTAACCATTCTTGCATAATCTCATACCTGAGCTTTTGGAGGATACCACATATCCAAATCATAACAGTTCCCCTTTCACCTCTGACTTTCAATGATTCCGTGGATAAGAATTAGTCTAGCTTTTGCAGCTGCACTGTCTATAATGTGGAATTATTTCTGAGAGCAGAAGCTGAAGATTTTTTGCAGGACAACATTGATATTTCCCACAACCATAAAATAGAAGGCCTGCATCTCAATCATTTACATTTATTTATTAAGTCATGAGAGTTTCCATGTCTTTTCTCATTTCCTACATGAAGGCACTGGCAACAGCCTCAGCTGAGGTTAATAAGAATTAGAAAAATGACCAGAAGTGACATGACAGAACTCTTCCAAGATAATTTCTGAGGAGTTTGCCCATTAACTAGCAGGGAATTGAAAATCTTAGGGTTGCATCATGGGTTCAATACCTGAACTCAATCAGCCAGATTTTGATTACCTGCTTTACCTTTTTCAGGAAGACTACTAGCTACTTGAGGATATGATGTTGTTGTGTGTGTTATGCCATGTCTTACTTTCAGCCTCCAGTTCTTAGTACTAGGTGGACAAAGAAGATAATGGCTCAGCAAAGAATAAATAGGTGAATGATTGAATGAGTAATGAGCAAACGAGTCACTGGATGAAGATGCAGTGACTTAGATGCATGGCTAAGGACATGCATGGATTTGTTGTGCAATAAATACATCTAATCATTACATGTGGCATTACACACTTGTATAGGACCAAGACAAGTCACTTTCTCCTCCTGAGCTTGAGCTTCATCTGCAATATAAAGAGGTTGGACTCCATATATTCTATGTTCTCCATTAGTCCTACCATGACCAAATTCTGTGCACTTATATATCAGGCACTTTTTTCTGATTTATTTTCTCTCATCCCTTTCAATCAGTCCATCTGTTATTTCTTATCTATAAATTATATCTAAAACTTTCCAGTTACCATCACCATCCAATTCTGTGCCATGGTCATCTTAGACCTAAACCTCAGCAACTCACCTCATTGATTTCTCTGCATGGTCATTCTTCACATATATAGCACACAGTGTGTCACAATTGAGAAAATGTCTTAAATACTATTACTCCAGTGTTCATTACCTTCCAGTTACTGCTAATGACAATTTGAATGAACTGTAGTTCTCTCATGCTGGCCTATGAGGTCCTCTTTCATCTGGTTCCTGTCTACCTTCATCTTCCTATATCCTTCTTTTTGCTGCTTATCCTGGCTCTTTCTCACCTCTGGTATAGTACAATAACTCTCACCTTAGGGTTTTGTCACTGTTCTTTCTGCTGTCCAGAAGACACCTGTCTTATACCTATATATTCCTTCTCATACTAGAGTGTAACAATGATTGGCACTTACAAAGTCTTTTCCTAGTCATTCTAGATATAGTACCTCCAGAACATCCCGGTTCCCTTTATGTCATATATATATATATATATATATATATGTTCCTTTCATATACCTTGTTTTATATTCTTCATGGTGCCATTTCTAGTCCTGAATTATATTGTTTGCTATTTGATTTCCTAGAGTTATGGTCTTTCTCCACCCTCTCTCATGTATGAGCTATTGTTTTTTGCTCTCTCACTATTGAGGAGAGTAGTAGTAGACACATAATAGGTGACAGACCTGTAGTAGGTGTTCCAGGAAGATTAGTAGCACATTAATAAGTAATTTTCTGCCCAGACATAATGAGCCATAACTGAGAGTTTTTGACCTGAGTAGTGATTTGTATTCCTTTATGTAGATTTGTGTAAAGCCATAATGAAATGCTGCTGGATGTGATAATATCTGCCTCAGAGGTTGTTGTAAGGATTAACGAAGATAATGTATATTAAAAGTATTAAAGGTTAGAAGGAAAAATGGTGTTTATCATCCTGATCCTGATTCCACAGATGAGGAACTTGACACTCCAGTGTTTTCCCTGTAGTTACTCAAGGTTACAGAGATGAACTATTGTATTTGCTTCACAGAGCATCAAGAAAAGTGCTTTTACATAGTTTCCCTACATTTTGGGTTGAACGTCCCTCACTAAGAGGTCATAAGGATCACATGGACATCTGATAATTAGGGATGGGAAAAAAGTCTACTGTTTGATCAAAAATGTTATGAAGAACAGTTAAAACAGCCAAAAGGAATATAGGAATGAAAAATACAAGACAGAATTTGGCCCACTGGCCCAGATCGTAAGGGAATAAACTACTTGTGATATTTAATGTGTGGCTATAGAAAAGTTAATAGGTTTGTGAACAAATGTCCCAAACCCTCAGCTCAGGGTATGATTTCCCAGTTCAAAAAACTTTTCTACCCTGAAGGAAACAATTTTTACTCAGCTTTTGTCTAAAGAAACTGCCACTATTTCATATTTTTTCCTTTTCTCCTTTTTTTCTTAGTGAAATATGTTCAGTATTACTTGGTGGAATTTAGCCTTGTTATTTGATTTTAAGACATTTTCTTGTCATCTGCAGCCACTGGGGATAACCAGAGCAGCAAATGACACTGAAGGATATATTGGAATATTGAGTTATATGTATATTTTTATATAATTCAAATGGCCAGTTATTTAAAACAACTCAGCATCAGAGTAGTGTAATTTCATTGGTAGTACAGTTAAGAAATATTCCATCTTGAAGTTTAATATGTGCTTATTAAAATACATGTTAACAATGAATCACACACTGCTATAACTGGGGCAAAATTTAAAAATCATATGGAATTATTTTGAATAAACTTAATGAGCAGAATGATCATAAAGGGTTAAATTTGGCAAGGTCTTCACAGCTTTTTGCTAACTGGGGTAAAAATGATGGGTTTTCTCATGCTGGTCCACCAAATTTGTATAATGTAATATTTGCTTCATTATGTTTGGATTAAAACTTTCTGATACAACTGAAAGTATGCAAACTTATTTTTCAAGCAGTAATAAATGTTGGAAAATGAAATGAGAAAGGAACATTTTGCATTGTAGTTTTCTTAGAGCTGGATGTAATTTTATTTTTATATATTTATCTTTTGCTATAATGGGGATCCACATAGTATCTCTTGCATCCTGGGCAAGCACTCTATCTCTCAGCTGTATCTCCAGCCATGGATACAATTTTAGAGCTGAAAGCACCCCTTCCTTAGAAACTAGACAGGTCTAGAGAAATACTGTGACTTGCCCAAGGTTATGTAGATATAGAATCCATGATCTCAATCCTATCTCCCTTAGTTTAGACTTCTTCCCATACTGTTATTTGTTTTTTTAAAAATGGACACAATACCTTTATTTTATGCTAAGGTTTGAACCCAGTGCCTCACACATGCTAGACAAGTACTGTACCACTGAGCCATAATTCCAGTCCCACCATTCCATTATTTTTATTTTATTTCCTGATTCATAAGTTCATCCATTGTGATCCACAAGACAACTATAGTAGTGCTAATCATACTCAAGTTAGGGAGTTATTCTATACCTTCATAATGTATCTGCAACATGAAGCCTCTATAAAGAACTTTTAAAAAATAATATGGCTTTATCCTCACCAACAACAAAGAATATAACCATAGGTGTTAGCCATATTTGGAAGAGAAGGACATTCCTATTCATTGTGTTACTCAAGTTTCCATAACTAAGAAATGGAGGACTGGGATGCGAATCTCACATCCATGTCTCAAGGACTTGAAAACTGGGCTGGGATTGTGGTAGAGTGGTAGAGTGCTTGCCTAGCATGTGTGAAAGTCTGGGTTCAATCTCAGAACCACATATAAATAAATAAAATAAAGGTATTCTGTCCATCTTTAAAAAATATATTTAAAAAAACTTGAAAGTTTAGTGTCTTGTTGACTCATGATGGTTAACAATTCTTCTGTCTTGGAATCACAATTTGGGTCCCTTATTTTGTGTGTTTTCTCAAAATTCAGCTTTTTACTTGAGTAATAGCCTCGAAGAGTGAGCCCTGATATCTTCCTTTCCATTTGTTTTTGCAATATATTGGAGTAGTGTCTTCCATGAAGGAGTAGGATCCCTTTGTGCACTATTGCATCTGGAGTAGTCTTGTGACTTGCTTTGCTAATATAATGCAGTAGCCTCAAGGCTGCCCAGCTACTCATCCAGGCCTCATGGCCAATAAATAAGAGGGTTTAGTGGAGGAAGAGCAAAGACATGGTCCAGTCATGTCCTAGCTGACAGCCAGTCAGCCGCAGAGTGAGAGCCACACTGCCGATGTGTCACTCACTATAGATATTTAAGAATAAATACTCAAAATTACAAAGCACCAACAGAGGTCAGCCCAAATTGCTGACCCAGAGAATCAAGCTAAACAATTGGATGTGGATTTTGGGTAGTTATTTCAGTCAACTTTTTCTAACTATGACCAAAAGATCTGAAAAGAACAATTATAGGAGGAAAAGTTTATTTTGACTCATATTATCAGACATCTCAGTCCATAGATGGCCTACTCCAATGCTTTGGTCCTGAGGTGAGACAGAACATCCTGGCAGAAAGATGTGGAGAAGAAAAGTGGTTCAGGGGATCACATCAGGAAGTAGATAGAGCTTCAATTACCAAGGACAAAATATAAGCCTCAAAATCACCCCCTCTGTGATCTGTTGCCTCCAACCACACCCTACCTGCCTCCACTTATGACCCAGTTAATGCACAACACTGGCTTAATCCACTGATTATGTTAGAACTCTCATAATCTAATCTAATCATTTCACCTCTGAATCTTCTTTCATTGTCTCATTATGGTGAATTGCAATAAATCACCAAGTCGACCTTAAAGCAGGACATGAAAACTTTATTTGCCAGTTGGCGATCCAGATCCACCAGCTGGTGGGCCAAGGAATAGGCTGCAAGTCTACACCCTTCAACTCCCTCCTGGGGTTTGAGTACACCTTTTATAATGTTAATTATAAGTGACTTTTGCTATGATTCAAAACCATAAACAAACATCATGAGATCTAAAATCATAATCAGAAGGGGGAGTGGGTTAAAACATCCCTAGTTGAGTACAAGTTAAAGAATGGTTACTAACGTCTAGACAATCAATCTCGACAGAGTACATTGTCCAAGAAAAATGGGTACCAAAGAAAGAACAATTTTACATTGAATAAGAATTGCCATTTTGTGTTGCCAAACATACTATAATAAGCAACTGTTGAGGGGTACAGAAGAAGGGCTTCCCCATGGGAAAAGCAGTTTTTACATGACATGGAGACTCAGGACAGGGGGGCTGGAGACATAACCCAGTTGGTAGAGTGCTCACCTCTCATGAACAAGGCCCTGGGTTGAATCCCCAGCACCACCACCACAAAAAAAAAAAAAAAGAAAAGAAAAGAAAAGAAAAAAAAAGAAAAGAAAAAGAGAGAGACTCAACAAAGTGGAGTATGTTTGGTCATTGCCCATATAACCTGGCCCATAACAGTCTCACACATAAAATGTTGGGGACACCTCATATTTAAACCATAACAGTGGTAATAGAGAATTGATATAACTAATGTTATTTTTTTATCTTAAGTAAGAGGAAATTGAGGCTCTAACAGTTGACCTTCCTTGTTTTAAGTTCACATAACTAGGAAGTAGAAGAACTGGTCTTCCAGATTCTTTTATAAGAGGTCAAAAAATATTTTTGCAACTACATTATCAATTCTATATCCAAGTGGATATGTCTGAAGTTGTACAATCTGTACTCTGATTTACCATGATGTTGCAGTGCACCCACAGGTAGACACATATTTTCTACTGGTTGTAATGAACCCCACGATGGTCAATTTCTGAGGGAGCTGTCCAGAGCTGCATTTGCCATCAGGATGTCCACTGAGGCAGGAAAAATGAGAGCAGGTGCTAAGCTTGCATATTTGATTATTTTGCTTATCCAGACTAGGTTTCTAGTTAAAGAGCTCTCATGTAGATTCCTGGGAAAATTTGCTTTCTGTACAAAGGTTCAAAGGACCTCATTTCATTCTAAAGTTTGCATGTAAAGTACAAGAAGTACCTTGAAATTGGAAGTGATGAGGTCACTCCATCGGCAGAGTAAACCTACAGAGTAAAAAGCACAGGCTTTAGAGGAGGCGAATATGTTTTCAAAAAAAGAAGTCTTCATTACAGTTTCTTAAATGGCATTCATTCGGAGAAGGTGAATCGACGGGATAAAAAACCTTGAACAGGACTCTTTTCTATGTCTATTTAAATATGAATTTTATTCAATTTGTGGTACAACCTGTATACAAACATGTGAAAGTGTTTTTTAATATAATTTATTATGATTTTGATGAGTTAGCACTAAGAATGTTAACACTTTCTAATACTTTCCCCTAAAACACTGATGTGTGTCTACTTATTCAATCTTCAATAAATATCATGTTAAAATAATCCTTAACAAATAAAATGTTAAAATATCTTGAATATTATGTTAAAATAATATGAAGCCTATCATCCAAAAATCTAGCACATAATTTTTCGGTTTTAAATAATTCTAATTTTATGGAAGCTTAAAATATTATAGTGCAACTTTTTTTTTTAGATTGTGTATTACCCAATGGGAAAAAAATCCCTCTGTTGAATAATTCAATTGAAATTGTTTGACACTCCAACTCCAAGTTCTGGTCACTTGATTCTAACCTCCATTAAACCTATAGTTTGGAAGAAAATTTCGGGAAACTGAGACTTACAATGCCATGTCATGGCTCTATGATTGGATCAACACAGAGCATTATAAATATACATTGCAGGATTTTCTTATTTGAAATGGGGGAGGGGGGTTAGGGAGAGTTGCCATGGATTCCACAAGGAAGGGATGGCTGACAGATTTGTGATATCAAAGGCAAAGATGACTTAGCATTTATTAAAGAAGACAAGTCCATTTGGAAAGACAAAGAAGACAAGATTTTTGGAAAGACAAAGTGGAAAACATAGTAAGTAAGATTGATATAGGAAGCTGAAATTGCATCATGGAAATCCCTTTTCATCATGTAAAAGAATTTGACCTTCCTTCTAAGAGGACTGGGATTCTCTAAGGAAGCAACCTAGTCAGGTCAGCATTTAGAAAAATCATTTTGACATGAAGAGATGCTCATGCATAGATAAGAGGGGGAAATATAAGCTGAGAGACTCATTTGGAACCTATTCTAATGATTCTAGGTGAGAGATGCTGTTGACTTCAACTAGGGTATCATTAAGTAGGGATGAAGAGAAACAGCTGGAATCACCAGATTTTTTTTATAAAGGTAATTTGAATAGGCTAGGCTTCCAAGTTGTTATGATGTGGAAGAGTATGCAGATGAAGGGTACAAGAAGCAGAATCAGCAACAGTGGTGGGTAGTTCCACAATCAAAGGAAGGAAACACAGGACAAGTTTGCAAGTGAAGGCAGTGAGATCATTTCAGGGAGTCTATATAAGACTCCAAATGAGATGATTAGAAGAAAGTTGTATTTCTGGATTTTGAAGCTCCATAACAAGGTCTGAGATAAGTATGATTTTTGTAGTTATCAATGGATACAGTGTAATTCAACATAAAGAATAAGTGACATTCCCCAGGGAAGATATGCAAAAGAGTGATTCTGAAACTTTGGGCTCAGATCATTGACCAGGAAACCAGGTAATATTTAGAATCCTGGGTACCAAATCCAGAATGTCTCATGGAATAGGTGAAGAACTTAGCTCACAAGTCTTCATTTTTGGCAGATAGAACCCTTTCTTATGGTCTGGATGGAGATGATACTCTAATCCCATTTTGGAGCAAAAGAAGAGGAGCTTGCATAGTAGCCTAAGCAGTATTCATACTTAAGTGAGAGACAGAGGAAGAGGAACACAGAAAGAAGATGATGAAAAAGTAATGACACACAGAAGAAAACCCAACAGATTATTACAGTCTCTATGGAAAGAAAGTTGGTGCAAGAGAAGGGGCAGTCTACAGAGTCCTAGTGTTGAGAGGTAAAGAGGAAGGTTGAAAGACAGTCACTGCTTAGAGCAGAAAAGAAGGTTAGACAAAGTTAGCAAGCACAGTTCAGTAGAAAGACGTGGGCTGGAGCCAGATTGCAGTTGGTTGAGGTTTGACTGTGTGATGAGGGTGAAGAGACAGGATGCAGAGACAAAATCTTTTAATGGAAGTTAGGACCAGAAAGAAAGGAGGTTGCTGCATTGGAATGTGGAGTGGAGGGTAAATTCTTCAGGATGTTCTCAATCTCTAATTTTATTTTAAAGCTGTGTTTTTAACAGATTCACTGAAGCCTAACAAATTATTAATTCATCCATTTAAAGTGTGCATACAATTCAGTGGATTTTCCATAAAATTATAAAGAGGTACAATCATCACCACAATCCAGTATGAAAATATTTCCTTTGCCACGGGGATACTCCTTACACCCAATTACAGTTAATCCCTAGTCTCATTCATGCTCAGCTCTAGACGAACACTAATGCATTTCTTCCCCTAAAGTCTTATCTATTCTAGACATGTTGTATAAATCATACAATATGTGATCTTTTGAGTCTGGCATTTTGGGTTGTTCTTTAGTATATAATTTAGTATGTAATTGGTAAAGTTCACCCTCATATTGTGTGTCAGTACCCCATTTTCTTTTCATTTTTGAAGTATATTCTTTTTTGTGGATATACCACATTTTATGTATTTATTCATTAGCCATTAGACATTCTAATATTTTAAGTAGCTTTCATCAGTGATGCTGATATGAACATTCACATGAAAATCTTTATGTTAACATATGTTTTCATTTCTCTAGGATAGTTATCTAGGGGTGGGACTGCTGGGTTATTGTGTAAGTTCATGTTGAATTTTCTAAGGGAGTGCCAAAGTCCTTTCCAAAATGACTGGCATTTTTACATTACACTCCCCCATCTCTACCCTAATGAGATTGTATGTATTTATTTACCTTTAAAACTGCATTCATTTATACCGAAAGTAATGGAACTGTGCTCCTTTGATAGTGAGGATCAAAGTAGGGTGCTCCTCTCGCTTTTGTGTATTGTGGTAAGGTCAAGAATGGCTGAAATTTGAGCATCAGCTTGTCATTCAGAGATGGCATATACTACTATATGGTCAGCCTAGATCCAGGGGGCCAAACTTTGTAGTGAGCTTTTCTATTCTGTTCTTTAAACACCCTGCCACTCCATCTCTATCTCTCCCTTCTTGCAGAGACCTAACAGAAGACAGATGGTTTAAGTATGCCCATACAAATTTAGAAGTTGTATAGGGCGGTCCAGTGGGGCGAGAAGATAGAAGTCCCTAGATTGCACCATCATGTCCATAGAGGCATGGATATTTATTATCACATGCTTAATTAAGCATTGTGATTTGGGGAACTCAGAGAAAGTTATTAAACTCCCTGTAAGCTCAATTTCCCCAACCTCACAATAAGGAGTATGGTAATGCAGATCTTAAAGGAACAGTGCAGTGATTAAATGAGATTCTATATATAAGTCACCTAACAGTTCAACACACAGATGGCATTCAATAAATAGTATTAACATTTTATGATGTAAAATACAACCAAGAGTGTCATCAAATAAAACGGTGCAGTTTTATTTGTGGAATTTGTGTATCTTCTCTGTCTCCCTTGCTCATATCTCATGCTTATGTTCTGCATTTTAAATTGAAGCCTCTTGAAATTTAGAACTACATGTTTTATTTGATACTGATAAAAAATCACAATGATAGCAATACTTCCTTCATTATCTTAGAGCAACAATATATTAGGGAATTTGCTAATATCTTCTATATGTAAGATTTAATGTTGCTCCAGGCATGGTGGTGCACACCTGTAATCCCACTGGATCAGGAGGCTGAGGCAGGAGGATCAGGAATTCAAAGCTAGCCTCAGGAATTTAGTGAGACCATGTCTTAAAGTAAAAAATGAAATGGGCTGGAGATGTGACTTAGTGGTTAAGCCCCCCTGGATTCAAGACCCAGTACAAATAAAAACAATTAATGCTGAAAATGGTTTTGGCATGGGTAAATATTCGAACATCTTGTGTTGGAAAAATGATTTTTAGCTTCATCTTCCTCACACACACAACCCCGGACTGTGGCCACTGTGCTGCTTCTGCCAGTGGTAACAGCACCAATCATAGCTGGTTAATTTGGAGAAGCAGAGAATCTACAAAAAGTGTGTGAGGTATGCCTTGCAGCCAGACTCTCACAAGGTGTTTTGTTTGTCTTGGTACCCAGGATTAAACTCATGAATACTTAACCACTGAACCACATCCCCAACCCTTTTTCATATTTTATTTAGAGACAAGATCTCACTGAGTTGCTTAGGACCTCCCTTAGTGGCTGAGGTAGGCTTTGAACTCGATCTCTTGCCTCAGCCTTCCCAGCCACTGGGATTACAGTTGTACCCCTCCACACCTGGCTTCTTGTGAGGTTTTGTCGCTCTGAAGAGACAAGATCAAAAATGGCCTAAATCTATTACTACATTGAGCTAGTCCGAAATTCACAATAGTGGCATTCTCCTTCCCAGCCCAGCCAACACATGCTTACTTCCTGTTTTCACTTTAATGCCTAAATGTTGCCCTGACCCAAAGCCTACTTTTAAACGTTATCCCTGTAGATTAAATACACAGGCTTTTTTCTCCATATTCTCTGCCCCCTTATATAGATGTTTGAAATTCATTGTTTAATACCAATCATTAAGTTGTATATTTTAATGAAGGTATTTTATAACTTTAAAAGGAAACTATCCCCAGAACACCTCTAATATGGAATAGGTGTTCAGGGGGGAAGAATTGTCTCATCAACCACACAGGACAGCTCTTCATAGAGTTCACATATACAGTTCTGGCAGATAATAAAAACACCTCTTTTTGGCCAAATGTGATTGGCACCATCCAGATTCCCATTTTACCTCCTACTGGGACCACAGGTTTTCTTTAGTATCCAATTATTTCGTCAGGGAGATGTGTAAATCGAAGTAGCAACAATCATGTTCACATGTATGTTAAGCAACAGAATAGTTAGCACAGATGCAGAGTGTTACAAGTTGTATTTTCAGCTTGGGTCCATATGTGGAAAATATTTCTACAATTTCCTTCCGTGTCATCAGTTTTTATCGCCTTCCTAGTCCATCTAATTTTGCAGCTATAAATATATTCTAGTGTTTGCAAAGAAAATCTAAGTGGTCTTTCCTGCCAGAGGCTGGAACTAGGTTGATATGTCAGCAAAACTAGTCTTCAGTTTACATGCGTCTAAATGCTTGATGATAGACTGCTAAATCCACACATAATTTAACCTATAATTCTTAAATGAACAGAGGCCATTGTGCATCCTTGTCTGTCTCAAGGTGTTTGTGTGTGTGTGTGTGTGTGTGTGTGTGTGTGTGTGCATCTACATATCAGGAGATTCCACATAAAAATGTTCAATTTGGGACTTTAGCTTGGAGTGCTTCACATGTGTGAGACCTTGAGCTCACCACACACAAACAATCTTTATTAGGGCTTTTCATGATAAATCAAAGATTTTGAAATGCTCTTTTATTTTTTTGGTATTAGGGATTGAAACTAGGGTTGCTTTACTAATGAGCTACATTCCCAGTCCTCTTTATTTTTTATTTTGAGACAGGGTTTCACTAAGTTTCTTAGGGCCTCACTAAATTGCTGAGGCTGGACTCAAACTTGTAATCCTTCTGCCTCAGCCTCCTGAGTCACTGGGATTACAGGTGTGTGCTACTGCACCTGGCTGAGATCTTCTCTTAGATTAGGACAATAGAACGGAAATGCATATTTACACTGTATATCCTGTTTTCCCAATTACTCCTAGGCAGTCTTGGTTTTTGCTTGAAGTCACTGGATATTTAATATAGTGAAATATTTTAATCCATCTTTTTTCTTTGGCTATAGAAAATTGAACCTAAATTTATCAGGGGCTTTTTAATTAAGCTAACCCAAATGGGTAATTCATTTTGGAAATATTTGGAGGAAAGTTTGAAAGTGTAAAGGCAGTATGACAAGTATTTATTCAGTTTTCTGTACTACCGTAGAAATGATAATAGCTAATACATATTACATATTCTCTTTCAAGCCCTGTGGTTTATGCAGCATATTATCTCATGTAATTCTTATAACAAGCCAATATCAGCTAAATGCTGATATTGGTTTAATAATAACATTAAAAAATCAAACTCTGAAACTTAGAGAGGTAATATGCATTACCCAGGGTCACAAAGCTTGTAAGGGCAGAACTGCAAAAATGCTTTTTCTAAAAACCCATATTCTTATGTGCATGTAACAATGAATCTCACTATAATTATAATGTATAATTATAATGTGTCAATAAAAATATGGAAAAATCAATAAAACCTCCATTCTTTATCATTGACTGTCTTCCTCTGATTTACCCAGGATTATATTCTAAACTATTTTAAAAGCATTCTTAAATGTTTAAATACAGATACTCAGAAACATAACTCAATGTAAAATGTGTATTTATATAAATAAATGTTTGTCCTCATACTTGGTAAAATGCTTCAGATACTCTCTGTCCTCTATTACCCTTTTTCGGAAATAAAAAGTCCTCTATTTATGAATGGCCCGTCCAAGGGGTCAGAATTGGGTAGCATTCTCTTCTAGAATATTTTTTTTTGCTATTGTAGATGAATTATGTATGCGCCCCGAAGTAATTTGCAAAGACGTTGTTGTTCAGCTGAATTTTAAACTAATTAATCTGACCTAATTCCTGTCAAAAATAATTAGGATAAAATATGTCCTCCCTAAGCAACTCTTTCAAGCCAAGATGCTAACACACAGTATCTCCTGGGGATGCACTATGCTAAAATGGAGAAGATCATTTTCTTAATAGTTTTAGAGGAAATGCTGGAATGTTACCTGGTGAATTGCCACCTGAGCATTATAACCTCTTCTGAATAAGGACAAGAAGCTGAATTAATAGTGGAGGTCTAATGTAAGTGGTAAGTCAGACCCTTTAACATAACATGGTTTGCAATTAAAAACTAGTCCCTTCTCTTCCAAAAGACTTTTGGAAGCCCATTCCAAAATTTTTGCTACTATAAAATTGATCAAAGGACCCTCTGATTTTCATCCCACAGCCTAGCTGCCTAAAGTAGTCTTTTAAAAATATCCTTAGTGATAGAAAGAGACTGGTGAACTGGCTCATGTGATAATTGAGTCCTAGACTATGTTTCTAGAAGATAATTAAGGAAAAGCAAATAAGCAAGGTTTACTTGCAGAAGCAGTTTGTCAACAAGAAGTGATGATCTGGAGTTGCAAGACTATAAGGGTTTGAATAGGGATGGTATGAGCTGTGATTGCCCAGAGCTTGTACTGATGCCCAGTTGTTCTACAGCAGTCTCTGCTCTCTGCCCTCTGACCTTGCCCTCTGATAGACAGAGGAGCTCCTGGGATAGGAGAGCACTTCAGGGCATATATATCACATTCCTAAGCAGTTCAGAGTTAATAATTTTCTTATTAAACCTATGAACCCTTTATGTTTTTGAGTACTCCCTTCCCCACCCGCTTGTAAGTTAGTTTCTAGGCAACCAATAAGCACTGAATTACATTAAGCTCTTTATTTCAAGTCTATAGCTCAGGATTTTGCTGCATATTTGTTGGCTCATTTGTAAAGAATGCAGCATAAAATTCATTAATTCTGTTTAATCTTCAGGACTTCAGCAATTTGGTTCTAAACCACATTACCTGTTCCTATTTGTCATGTTTAAATCACCTAGCGCTGTGAAGCTGTTTTATATGTGGATTATGCCAAAGGTGCTGAGAGCTCTAATTTGGAATCACAGAAGCAGAATTCTACAGTTTCCAGTTCTTGGTGATCAGCAGCACTTTGGGATAGTCTATTAGGATGTTGGAATTTTTAAGATCCCCTTTCGTGAATGGCCACCATGTCTGCAGCTGACTTTAAATAAGATAGTGCAGAGACAAGGCATTTCAGGAATAGTCTGAAAATGCAGTCCCCATTTAATGTTTACTTTCACAAATTAAGATTATTATATGAGAGAGGGTCTTGGAAATATTCCTTTGTTGATACGTATCAAAGGAATCAAAGTTGTGATTTCAAATTTCACCTAGCACTGTGTAAGAATGACAATTCATCTTCTAGCAGAGCTGCTCTTTATCTTGAATGTTGAATGTTTTAAGACATTGTCTCAAAAACTCTGAGCAAGTGTTTTCTCTCTCTCTCTCACCCACCATGTGTATGTGTGTGTGTGTGTGTTTTATAAAGGGCTTTGGTAAATCTTCCTTAGTTTACCATGTATTTAATTCCTCACAGCTGAGCAAAAAACCAAAAATTTTTGTTCATTCTCTAATTTCTTAAAACACAAAGCAGCAACCTACAGTGATCACACTAAAGGAAATGCTTTGCAAAGGAGAGAAGTAAAGTCTCTTCAAAACTCCAACTTCAATCTAATCTCTTTGCTTTCACCTGCTTACCATCTTGCTGGTGGGAGTGGGAAGGTGAGTGGAGAGGCTATATGAATAAATAAATTGAATAGTCTCCCAGAGGAGGGAGGCCCCTGTCCACTACAGTTTCATGGGAGACAAATCCAGCAGGTCCTGGTGCTACAAGGAGCCCCCACGTCAGATAAGGATTGGATTGCTCAACCCCCCATCTGAAATGCCAAAGTATTGGATTTGCTTCAGTAACATGTGGGCAGAAGTGAGGTGTGCCATTCCCAGGCCTGACCTACACAATCTTCCTGTGTGATTTATCCTGTGTCACCTTTTTTGTCTCTCTGCCAACTGGATATGAATGATCTCTTTACCTGGGGGAAAATGTGATGAATGGCAGAATCTTTGTTGTTATCAACCACATGGAACAAAACTTCTCCAGACCTCTGCTGACAAAACTTGTCAATGGAAAATTGAATGTAGTTCCAACAACCAATAGCACTCTAACTTAGGAAGGTCATGCATGCATTGTTTTGATAGTGTGGCTGCAGTTAGTAACATTATAACCGCTTTCAACTGCCTACTATGTGCACATACTGTGTATTCCAAGGGTTCATTGGTACCCAAGGTAAGAATAGACTTGTTAGATTTGTAGGAAACCATACTTAATTCAAAGTGTTGCAATCAATGCATATGCTATATACAAAGGAAGAAGGGCAAAACAGAAATTCAGTTGCTATGGAGTATGTCATACATAGAAGGATCTGAACTGCTCTAGGGTGGGCAAGTTGTTTTTATTTATTAACTAGTATTATTTACAAATTTTAGTTTGGATGAAAAGACATCTGAATTTCATGTTAAACATACAGAAGAAACTGAGCCCAAAGTAGATGAGTTTACTTGGGGGTTAAACTAATTCTTAAAACATTGTATCTTTCGCCCTTTGAGCTATAAGGGCACTTAGAAAACAATAATCCTCCCCTTTATAGATGAGGAGAAATGTCTTTTCAAAGCTAATAATAACATCCTTTTCAATATGTGAAATATATGGTATGGGTCAGGAATTATGTTAGTGCAAATTTTTAGCCATTTTTAATTGTGAAATTTAATATTTATCTATATATCCATAATAAAAGATATATAGATTAGTGGTTTATAACACACATATGCACACACACACACACACACACACACACACACGAGCACAGAGAAGGGGAGGGGGGAGAGAGAGAGAGAGAGAGAGAGAGAGAGAGAGAGAGAGAGAGAGAGAGAAATAGATAGATATGGAGGAAGGGACAATGCAATTGTAATGCTACCCAGGTCAAGAAACTGGTAATTACTTGTTTCCCAAAATAGCTAACCAGCAGAGCTGGATGCCAGCTCCCTTTCTCCCCACTTTCCTGCTGTTCTTCTTATGGCCATGGTTATCTCACTTTTCCTTATAGTTTTACTACATTAGTATGCATCTAAACTTGCTGGATTTTGGTCCATTTTTTAAAGTTGAAATACATTGACTCATAGCACTATAAATTCTTTTATATCTCTCTTTCTTCACTCAACTCTTCATTTATAGTGTTCATTCATATTCTTGTATGTAGCATGCCTAGGGCCCATTAGTGTGTGTGTGTGTGTGTGTGTGTGTGTGTGTGTGTGTGTGTGTATGTGTATGTCTGTTGTGTGTTTGATATTAAGCCCAGAGCCTCATGCATGCTAGGCAAATGCTCTACCACTGAGCTACATTCTCAGCCCTGGTGACTTGGGCCTTTCTCATATCAACATGTCACAATTTATTTGACTGTATGACTATCATTCATTTTGTTCATTTTAGTAATGTTACCAAGCAAGAGTCTACCACAGAGCTGAGGCAGTCACAGTGGTCCTTAGGTACTGGTTCTTGTGATCATACTGGAAAGATTTCATACATGTTGCACAGAATAGAAATCATGAGTGTATAAGAATGGATAGGAAAGGGTAAATGGGGACACCCTCAAGAGAGAGAGTAGGTCCACTCAGAGAAGAGAGAGTCAGAAACCTTCCTGCTCTGCAGTTTTATTGGGGGTCCTGGGAAGTTTTTAGAGCACAGTCCAGTTTCATCTCTTGATTTTTGACTAACAGAAGATGTCATCAGACTTTCAAGTCCCCACTACACATGTTTTTAACCCCATTAAGGGGAGATTTTCTTAATATTCAAGGTAACTTTGGGTTAAAGTGAGTGACATTTGGTCATGGAATACCATGTTTCTAAATAACGTTACATCTGTTTCTTGTCCTGTATATACATGTATTTCTACTTCCTAATTCATACATTTCAGCATAGTTATATAATGACAACTATGCTTCTTTAGAATTACTTAAAACTATTTTCTCCTGGAAAATCATTTGGAGAGATGGACTGGGATAACATAATAGCACCAGGTATACTACACTGATTACAGTCTCATTGATGTTGAGTTTGATTATTTAATAGGTTAAGCTGATTCCATCCTGTATTATTGAAACAAATGTATACAGAAAGTGCATCATTGGAATCCTCTTTGAAGCATTAGTTTTCTTGTTTCATTTGTTTAACTATTGGTACCATAGGTGAAACACAGGGCATTATTCTTGCTCTCATGTTGGCTTTAACTTTTTTTTTTTTGCATTCTTTCTGCCTTTTTATCAAACCAAGCCAAGTTTTCCTGACATCATGGCATATGCTGTTTCTTTGGTTTGAAATGTTCTTCTGAAGCCTTGTATATATGGCTCACTTCTTATAATAGTTTTAGCTAAACTTAGAAATCTCCTCTTACCACAGTACCTGCAAAACCATTTTCTATTACATTACCTGTTAGAGAAAGTACCACTATCAGTAGTTATCCTGTTTAAAAATCCTTCTGGGCCCCCACTTCCTGATTTTTCTGAAATGTAAGAATGTAATAACCAGGAATCATATCTCTCTCTCTCTCTCTCTCTCTCTCTCTCTCTCTCTCTCTCTCTCTCTCTCTCTCTCTCTCTCTCTCTCTCTCTCTCTCTCTCTCTCTCTCTCTCTCTCTCTCTCTCTCTCTCTCTCTCTCTCTCCCTTTCTTTCTTTGAAAGCTATTTTCAATATCTAGAACATACCTGGTTTAGAAAATGTACTTAATCAATGGCTAAAAAAAAATAGAAGAAACAAAGGGAGGAAGGAGAAGAGAAGGATAAATAGAGGTAGAGAGGAAGAAAGGAAACAAGGCCACAGAATATACAGATTGTGCACATGATAGGAAATTTTTATAATGGTGCATGACAGGTGTAAATGAAAAAAAATTTGTGCACTCAGAGCTTGTAAGAAGATTTCAAGCAATCCATGCACCAATAGAGATTAGAAATGAGCAGGAAGACTAATATTTCTTCCTGTTCAGTGATGCAGACTGAAAGAAACCAAAGAAAACAAAGATCCCAGAGAGCGTGTGACCATCATTCCAATTTTCTATACATCTCTGAACCAAACTAGATTTACATGAATTCTAACTGTCTGACTAATATGCATCTCAAAGAAACAGTCTGAGTCAAAAGCAACCCCAGGGTTACTAGCCATGGAAACAGGAGAGAGAGAGTATGATCATTAGATCCTGTTGTCAAAGAACAAAGGAAGGACAAAAAAACAAAAACAAAAGGAATCAGAGAAGAAGAAGAAATCCAACAGGCAACAGTTCAGTATTCTTTCATATTCATTTGGTGGAAATTGGATGATATCCAAAGTTTAATGTGAACAAGGTGATTGGATAACCCTGAGAGAACAAGTCGTCTTAGAAGGGGCTTCCAAATTGCTTGTTTATCACTATTGTATGACAGAAAATGTCGATATTCATAAGGTTTCATAAAGATAGGGCTAAGAGTGATCCCAGGGAGTCACACAGCAGAAAGTGTCATAAGTATAAATTCCAGGAGTGGACTAAAGTGTTAGTAATAATATAAATGTATATTTTTGCATAATGAGAAGAGAGGCCAGGACTCAATAAGCAGATTCAATAGGAATGCAATATAATTCTTGTGATTATGAGCAGGAAAAATGTTTATAAAAAATGTTTATAAAATAAGTCTCAAATTGATTTGATAACAATAGCAATTTCTATGTAATGTGTCAATAACTGTTTCTATTTATTAAGGCTCTTTCTTTCCTCCAAAAGAAGGAAACTTTAATTTTATCATGTTGGGTAGTAAGAGAAATGACTCATTGCATGGACAACTTGGTGGGAATATAAAGTAAGAAAAGGAGGGTATGAACTGAATCCTGCAGACACCAAATCCTTTCTCTAAAGTCATTGCTGGGGAAAGAGTAAAATAGAACAACCCAGGAAGTCCAGGAAAATTATAATGGAGAGTAGTCAGTAGATTGCAAAGGGGAGAAAACATGAGCATTCCTGAACACATACACAAAAGTGACTTTGATGTGATGACATCTAAATGGAGCAGAGAAACTGGGGCAGAGAGCTGCCTTCCATTTGTGAGAGCTCAGAGGGGAGAATTGCACTGAGTAAATTTGCTTGGCAATGAACTTAATACCTCCCTCCTCTTTCACCCATTAAAAAAAAAGTGCAGAATTAGGGTAGCAGAGGTAGATCATCTTCCTTCTGTACTTGACTCAGCATTCCTCTGTATATATGTATCACATTCCAAGGACTAGGGTATAACAAGTAGAGTTCATTTTGCTCTCTTGCAAAAGGGCTTTCAGCTTCCTGTTTCCCTTACCTTGTGATTCACATGAAGAGGAGGTCACACATATGTTATCTCTGAGGACCAAAAGGACCCAAAGGATTGATTTTGGCATCCCAACCCTGCTCTGCATCTACACTGACCACAAGGTGCCATGCTCTCTGGACCTGGTGCATCATCATTATTGCTATTGAAACTTAGAAGCTAAAAAATGAAATACCTCCCAGCGTGGAATGGTATTAAGGTTCAACAAGTATGTTGAGATTATTTTCTGAGGTTCTAGTCCTTGTTTCCTGGGCTTTCTGTATGGGTTTATGGGGCTTTTTGAATACAATTTTTTACCTTAGGTTAAAACTACACCACACATATAGCTCATGGGGAAGAAGCAAGCTCACAGACATCCTAGACTCACCTTTCCTGTGTTCCAGAAGGTGATGGTGAAGTTCATGAATATGGCACTTCTTCCTAATTCACAGAAAGGTGTTATTTCATTTGGAAGTGGAACTTTCTGAGTTTTTTTTTTCACCCACTAATTCAGACATAATGAACTTAGGAGACCATTGCATATATTGCAATATATAATATACATACAAATATGTAACACTTTTTTATCTTCTAGGCTGTAGATGCATTGAGGTTTGAGCTGCAATGATTATCTATTTTTTAAATTTTATTCTAATTTGTTATATATGACAGCAAAATGCAATTCAATTCATATTACGCAAATAGAGCACAATTTTTCATGTCTCTGATTGTACACAAAGTTCAAACATGTACTTAGGGTAATAATGTCTGTCTCATTCCACCATCTTTCCTACCCCCATGCCTCTCCCTTCCCTCTCTCCCCTTTGCCCTGTCTAAATTTTGTCTATTCCTCCCACACTGCCCCCTCCATCCCCATTATGAATCAGCATCTTTATATGAGAGAAAACACTTGACCTTTGTTTTTTTGGGATTTGCTTACTTTGCTTAGCATGATATTCTCCAAATCTATCCATGTACCTGCAAGTGCCATGATTTTATTCTCTTTTATTGCTGAGTAATATTCCATTGTGTATATATACCACATTTTCTTGATCCATTCATCTACTGAAGGGTATCTGGGTTGGTTCCACAATTTAGCTTTTGTGAATTGTGCTGCTATAAACATTAATGTGACTGCATTACTGTAGTATGCTGTTTTTAAGTCCTTTGGATATAAACCGAGGAGTGAAGTAACTGGGTCAAATGGTGGTTCCATTCCCTGTTTTCCAAGGAATCTCCATACTGCTTTCCAGTTTGGCTACACCAATTTGCAGTTCCACAAGCAGGGTATGAGTGTGCCTTTTCTTCCACATCCTTGCCAACACTTATTGTTGTTTGTATTCTTAATAGCTGCCATTTTGAGTGGAGTGAGATGAAATCTTTGAGTAGTTTTGATTTGCATTTCTCTAATTGCTAGAGATGTTGAACATTTTTTCATACATTTGTTGACTGATTGCATATCATCTTCTGAGATGTGTCTGTTCATGTCCTTGGCCCATTTATTGAATGGGTTATTTGTTTTTTGGGTGTTAAGATTTTTGAGTTTTTTATATATCCTTGAGATGAATGTTCTATCTGACTTGCATGTGGTAAAAATTTGCTCCCATTCTGTAGGCTCTCTATTCACTTCATTGATTATTTCTTTTGCTTTTTTTAGTTTGAATCCATCCATTTATTGATTATTGATTTAAATTCTTGTTCTGTAGGATTCTTATTAAGGAAGTTGAGGCCTAATCAGACATGATGGAGATTTGGGCCTACTTTTTTTCTAATATTCACAGTGTCTCTGGTTTAATTCCTAGGTCCTTGATCCACTTTGAGTTGAGTTTTGTGCATGGTGAGAGACAGGGGTTTAATTTCATTTTATTGCATATAGATTTTCAGTTTTCCTAGCACTATTTGTTGAAGAGGCTATCTTTTCTCCAATGTATGTTTTTGGCACCATTGTCTAAGATAACTGTAATTATGGGGTTTGTCTCTGAGTCCTGTATTCTGTACCATTGGTTTACAAGTCTATTTTTGATAAGAAATCCCTCTAAATCATAGTGACTAAAACCACAATAATCTGAATCTAAAACTAGGGCTCTTCTCTACTCCATACTTCAGGCTGGTTCATCTTGATAGAGGGATGGGGATACACTTCAAGATGGCTCATTGGCATGGATGCTGAGTTGGTAGTGTTGGCTGTTGGTAGTTTACTGAGTCAAAACTGGGGGTCTCATTTCCTGCCAGCTGCTTTTTGGGCTTCTTACAGCATGATGGCCTCAGGGCACTCAGACTATCTAAATAATAGCTTTTGGCTCCTGAAAGAATATCCCAGAAGAACGAGGCAGGAACTGTGACCTTTTTGATCTAACTTTACAGCATCAGCTCTGTCATTATAAATCCATTTATATTCAATAGAAAAGAATGTGGACATCATCTCCCCATAGATTAAGTGTCAAAATTTTGTTATGTGAAGAGCATGTTGGTTGTGACCATTTTTGAAAAAATAATTTGCCCAAAATGCCATTTCTCCTTGGCCCACCTGTCCAGCATAATGTCTGCTACAATATTGTTACTTAATAAATACTTGCTCATTGAGTGAAAAAATTCACTGGATGAAATCAAATAATAAAAAAAAGAAAAGAGACAAGTAAATCGTCATTGTTACCCTTCTTTGTGCCCTTCCTGACTGACAATGATTTTTTATATGGAGCTTGTCTCTTGGGTTGAATTTATACTCTTTCAGATGGGCATTTGCTTTTGTCTGCCTACAGTTGATACTGGAGTCTTAATCTCCTTTGGGGACTAAAGAAATGATTACACAGAAGGCTTGGTCCTGCCTTTGAGAGTAGCAATTTGAAGAAATGAGCTAGGATTTGATTGTAATGATTTATCAAGTCATCAAAGAATATTATAAGAGAGGGAAATAGTTCTAGAAGAGGAAAATAATTAATGATGAACCAGTATAGTGGGATAAAAGAAATACTAGAACGACAGCTTCTGGGGGGAACAGCAGCCAAAAGAAACATCAGCAGAACCATGTTTAATTAATGAACAGTAGCAGAAGAGGTGCTCTAAAAAGATTAGAGATAGCAATTGAGGCTGTGCCTCCTGGGAGATATTGGATGACTGAAGTACTTCTGTGTGTGATGTGATTAAAATAATCAACAAGAATGTTGAACATCGAATCATAAATTTTAAAGATTTAGTGTCCCTATCTAATGCTGTAGCAAGCATCAAACTGTAATTTCTGATTCAGCGCACACTATGGGAAAGACCACCAACATGATGGCTGATTTCAGAAGTTATTGTCATTATTCTTTGCCCACTGCAACCTAATATATTATTGCTCATCAAAATTTTAGCTGTGTGCCCTTAATATCATTAAAAAATGTTCAGAGAAAAGTTATGACTTGAACTTCATGACTTAGGATCAATTACAGATTGTAAATTTCTATATAATCAATAATTATTTTTTTAAAAAAATGAAGAAAACAGTCTAATATAGTTAGTATATAGAAACTCATCAAAGTTCAGAATAGAACCAAAATACACTGCTGGTCATGTCACTCTTGACTATTTCACTGATAGCAGGTATGTCCTATGTTCTTCTAGAATGGAAGATATTTACCCAATTATGATTGAAGTTAAAAGAAAATATATTTTCCTTCTCTGTTACTTTCTTACCATCATTTTCTAAGTTTTTGGTTAAAGAAAATAGAGTCACATATACAGGGATTTAGCTCTCAGGCTTCTGAGTGTCAAAAATGACTGAGAGGGTAGTATCATTCCTGGGTCTTCTGACTGAACCCATGTGCTTGCTGTCCTGGTGGGAATGACCAATAACTATACATCTCCTCTTAGCTTACTGGCTATAATAAATAAATAATTAGCCAAGTGGGTTTGTGGTAAAATATACTTTTAGAATATGATGAAATTTACCCTTACTTGATTGATTATTAATGGTATAGGATTGGGAAATAGTAGTGTTATCATTGCCTTTAAAAAGTACTTAGAATATTCTTGATTTAGCTTCAGATTCTCTATGAAGGATTTCAAATGTAACATCTGAATTCAGAATCTCAGTAGTCAATGACCTTGTGCATTATGAAATAATTTTCAAATGAATTTTGCTTTATCATTAGAAAGTTAATTTGTTCTGTTATTTATAACTAAATAACAAAATTGGAATTAAAAAGTAAATATGTGTTTTAATTGGCATCATTCAGACCCTCATATTAAGATATCTGAAGCAGGCTGGGCATAAGACTTTCAATATTGATGCTAGTAATTGCAGATATAGCAAGCCCTTACAACAGACCAATAATATGACATAATAATATACTCTTCAAAATGAGTACTGTCTTGGGGCTGGGGTTGTGGCTCAGTGGTAGAGCACTCACTTAGCACATGTGAGGCCTTGGGTTCCATCCTCAGCACCATATAAAAATAAATAAATAAAGATATTATGTCCAACTAAAAAAATAAATATTTTTAAAAAATGAGTACTGTCTTGATGGGAATGACCAATAATTGTGTTGTTGGTATGTGAAGGTGACCATATAAGAGGAAAAAAAAATCCAGATAGAGCTGTGGCCATAATTAAGAGATTGATCCAGAAAACTCATGTAGAGTTTCCTTATTCTGACTAGATCCTCATTACATACTACCATCTTTTCACAGTCCTAATCAGCACCTATAATTACATTGTTATGTTGTGTATCCATGTTTAGATGTGGAGCTCCTTGATGGTAAGGCCATGAGTAAGTTGCTTTTCACTCTGAATCCCTGGGACCGGGTACAGGGCTTTGCCAACCACTTAGGGATTAAAAACTGCCATTTAGGGAAAGGGGTTTTACATTCAATTTTAACAAGTCCAGTGCCAGAATTATTCCCAAGCTTGGAATCCAGGGCCTCAGCTTGTGCTAGATGCACATCAAGTCATCAAGTCATCAGCATCACCTTCTCTCTGGCTACAGTCAGTCATTGGAGTTTAATTCAGGATTTCTTTTGCTCTTTACATTTTCTTTGTGCATATCTCTATCTTCTTCATTTTCCTCCTCAAGGAATTCTTTGTGCATGCTGTAAAGCCCTCAATAGGGTCTTAGTCATCTGATAGAAACCTATGACTAAAATATGGCAAAAAAAGGGTAAAATCTGGAAAACTATCTCATCCTTTATTTGGTGGCCTGTCCCTCCAAGGTAAAGAATATCTAGACCAGGTTGTCAGTCAGGAAGAAGAAAAATGGCTTTCTGTTTATTTTATGCTTCTCTCTTTAGAGGCTTCTAACTAAGCAAGACTACCTGCGCCATAACTTGCTTTATGAGGTTTTTTTTTTTGTTTTTTCATCCCCCTGTTTATGTTCCACAGCATCTGGAGGGGCAGTTTGCTCAGGGAAATAGCTTGGACACATTCACTCTATTTATTCATTTGAAACCAAGGGATAGAGGAAGTGGAGGAAAAAAAGGAATAACAGATTTGGAATGTTCCAGTGTCTTACTTTTTGGATTTAGTGCTGGAGTAGCACTTATGAGCTATGTAGTCTTGGTCATGTTGTCTAAACTCTCAATATCTTTAGTTTCTTCAATTGATGCAATAATGCTCTTGTATTTGCTGAAGCAATATGGCTTTTGCAAAGCTCTTGGGAAAGTATTCATTAGTACATAAGCAAATAGACATACCCTCTCACAAATAATAAATGAATACTTGTTAACAAATGCAAAATGAAATTATACCTGTCAAAATAATCCCTTAAACCCTCACAAACTGCCAAAACCCAGAATCATAGTACACTAACCTTATCCTTAACTTTAGCACAAAAATTGATCATGTCTTGCTGGACACAGTGGTGCATACCTTTAATCCCAGTGTTTTGGGAGGCTGAGACAGGAGGATCACAAGTTCAAAGCCAGCCTAGGGATTTAGCCAGGTCCTAAGCAATTTAGTAAGATCCTGTCTTAAAATAAAATAAAAATGAGTGAGGAATGTGGCTCAGAGGTTAAGTGCTCCTGGTTTCAATCCCTGGTACCAAAACAAAAATAGATCTTGTCTGATCTGAATGAAGCCCCAGAAAGATTGCCAATAATGCTACGGGAAAGCACCAAATCAGATCCACTTATTTCCCATAACATGGTCTTCCTTATCCTGAGCAGCATTTTCCAGAAAGACACTAGCATATTTTGTACCTCTCAGGTCTTTTTAAAAGGGTGCTTTAAAAATATCTTTTTTGCAATATCCATAACACAAGGGAAGGTGAGACTCTCACAAGCTTAACAGGAGAGACAGACCAGAATTTTTTTTTTTTCTAAATAAAGAACTTATTTTCATGGTGCCTGGTCTCTCTGACCTAAATTGCAGTAATTCAGTATGTGTGAAATTACCTTTTCTAGGACAAGAAGATCATAGCAAAAAACGAGAAAAAAAATGACAGAAGAGAGGAGAAAAGAATATACAGTATAGGTAAGAGTTCAGGTTGCCTAAGAAAGAACCTAAGACTATAAGAAACTAAATAGTTGTGGCAGTGAACTCAAAAGGAGAAACTACTAATAGGAAGAATTCACAATTATCTGCACTGGGCAGCCATGTTTGGGAAGTTCAGAGGGTCTTTTAAAAACTAAAATAAAATGGTTTTGAGGACAAAGAAGTGGCATGTAATTGAGTTCTCCATTTCTGGGACTTTATTTTATTAAAGTTTTTTATCACTCTCAAGTTCATGGTGGTGGCCCAGCAGATTTATTTCTGTAATTAAATGGATTGTTATTTACCAGCAGAAATAAAGCTGGCATTAAAAGATACATGATCAATAATGTAGTTTAGAGTTTATGAATTATTAGTAAAGGCTGATGAATGGGATCGTTATTTCTTTTTGCACAGGTTCACCAGGTGTGTCTTGGGCCTGAACATTGGCATTGGAAGATCATTGTACTGTCATGTGTAACTAATTAAAAAAAAAAAAAGAAAGAAAGAAAAAACTGGTTATTTGTGACCATCCATGTTTCTTTTCTTTCCCACCTTCCTTGGCTTCATGATCTGTCATTAAAATATCACAGAATACAGCCTTTTTATAGTGCTGGGGTCAGCCCTTGATCAATGTGAGCTCAGTCATAATATTATCATGGGCAGGTGTTGTAGGATTTTGTTGTTGGATTTTGTAAACTGGGATTTGATGTGTGGGAGCATCCAGCTTGGAGTTGGAGTTCCACATGTTTTAGGTGGGTGGTGTATTCGCAGGCAGGTTCTCCATGAGTCAGCCTGATATACACTTGGCATTTGTAGATGGTGAGGAAACTTTTGGAAGATAATCAAGGCAACTCTGAGGCTGAGGGACCTTGGGATTATTAGACACAGAAGGATCTCTACTTGGAATGAAAAATACTATAAAGACACTCCAGCAGCCTTCTTGGCAGGAGAAGGAGATCAAAACAGGATTGCTGGGTTGAGCATCCACTGTAAATCTCTGCTGAGCTTTTCCAACCATGATACACACCTTTTGAGTTTGTATGTTAAATAGTGCTGTTCATAAAATTTACTAAAGACAGCCAAATTCAATTTGAGAATGAAAGATAAAAGAACATACACTTTTCAGTTTAAGATGCTTGAGAAATCTCTAACAAACTATAGACATTTGATCTCACAGAATTTAATATTTCATTTATTCCTTAATTCTTGTATTCTTCTTTTGTAATAGCCATAGAGTAGTTGGAGCCAAACTTTTTCTTTACATATAGATAAAAGTGAAGACCAGAATAGATATATTGGTAATACAATGTGCTAATATAGCCTCCAAATCAGTCAGGATGGGTATGGTTCTGCTGTATTAAAATAAGGTCTTTAACTATCCGTGGCTGAAAACAAGGTCTTTCTCATGCTATATGTCCATCTTGGGTCAGCAGGAATACTTGCTTCCCATTACCAGAGACACAGGTTGATGGATGCTTTGCTCTTTTGAATATCATTATCACCTTGGCACACATAAGGAAAGGTGAATTATGCTCCAGCTTATAAAGATTCTTCCTTGCATGTTATATACAGGTCTAAGCAAATCATTTGCAGGTCTGTGGTCCAAGGTAAGGATGAGTCTTAAAATATTACAAGAGCAATCCTACTATAGGTCCAGAATAACTAAAATTGGTAATACTTGATAAACAGCCATAATGACTATCTCAGCTTCAGATCTATTTTTCCTTGATTAACAATGTTCCTCAAAAAATATGCATTTTACTGTTGTACATGTTCTCAACCCCTACCTTTTTTTTAACCCCTTACTGTTTAAAATTACCCCAACACATATTACTGAATTGAATGAAGACTGTTGTTTCTGAAAATAGACTTTTGGTGCTAGAGAGATTTTAGAGAATATTTGGCCCACTCTTTCACTTGATGGATAAAAGACATAAAGAAAATGTGATCCTAGATAGGTTGCATTATTTACCTAATTGCACAAATAGAGTTAAAGTCAAAGAAGAGATCTCAATGAAAATCTTTTCTGTTAAATTGCATGGCTACTATAGCAATAGTGGCAGTTTTTGAAGAATCGTTTCTACATGGAAGCAAATTATTTTCAACTTTCATTTCTGCTGCCATGTTAAATATGTTTATATTCTAACAGAAACCCTTTTTGATGTAAGTTCATGGGAGTAGGACATTCAAATTTTATTAACGATTGATTATATTCCCAGTAGCAGGAATGGTGTCTGGCATCCTGAGTTGAAATGATATTTGTTAGCTTTCTCTATTTATTTGTTAGGTTTTTGAAAATCTAGCTAGCCTGCTAGCTGATGAGTTCAAGACAACTCTATTTTATTCATTCATGTAGACTCAGAGCTTTAACAAAATGCCTGGCCAATAGCAGTTGTTTAAGTTTTTTAACTTATTTTTTTATTTTAATTAGGTGCATATGACATCAGAATGCATTTTGATTCATTGTTCACAGTTGCAGCACAACTGTCATTTCTCTGTACATGATGTAGTATCACACCATATGTGCAGTTATACATGTACCTAGGATAATAATGTCCATCATATTCCACCATCTCTGCTAGCCCTCTAGCCCCATATCCCTCCCCTCTCCTCCCCTCCCTCACCTTTGCCCAATCAAAATTCTTTCATTTTTCCCATGCCCTCCCTCATTATGGATCAGTATCCAGTTATCAGAGAGAACATTCAGGCTTTGGTTTTTGGGGATTGGCTTACTTTTCTTAGCATGATATTCTCCAGCTCCATCAATTTATCTGCAAATGCCATAAATTTATTCCCTTTTAATGCTGAGTAATATACCACAGTTTCTTTATCCATTCATCTATTGAAGGGCATCCAGTTTGCTTCCACAGTTTAGCTATTGTGAATTGAACTGCTATAAACATTGATGTGGCTGTGTTACTATAGTATGCTGATAAATATTTTGATGAATGAATAAGAGTAGTGGGATACCATTAATTTGAGCTAATTATAGTGCTGTGGTCTGATTTGCTAGAAGACTAAACCACATCTTATTTCTCAAAAAAATCTGACTTGATTTAAGCTCATATAAACGGTAACAAAGCTAACAAAGTCAGTCAAAAGATTCTTTTTCTTAAAATTGATAGGTTACAAGCAAAATTTACCTGTCCAATTTTAGATGGAGTCAAATTCTCTTTGATTATCAAATTTTTCTTATGCTTTATTAGTGCATTATAGTTATACGTAACAATTGGGTTCATTTTGACATAATCACGTATGCATGGAATTTAAATCAATATTTAATCAATATTAAATCAATATTTTTATCTTGAAGAAAACACCATTAGTTCCATTTTAGATGTGTTTAAATGATTCAGAATTCTTAACTACATTTACTTTGGTCTAGCAAATATTCAATGGACTTGACTTGATTGTAATTATTTTATTTATATTTCAGCAGCCCTATGTATGCTTAAATGTAGTGTTCTTAAATATTTATTACAATTCTTTCTTTTAGCATAAGTCTGATTTTCAAAATGTACCAACTGTTCATTCCTTTTTCAGAACAGTATTCAGACTCCGAGTCAGAAAGCTCAAGTGTTGGGTTGACCTATACAAAGAAGACTAAAATAGAGTATAATTGCAAAGCCCAATGCATATTCTCCCTTTGGATAAGTCTCCTCTAAACCCCCCCCACCTCGTTTTCCTTAGTGTTTGTTTGATATTCAGTAAATTTGGTCTGGAACTTCTGCTTGTTTTCTGTGAATAGCATTGCTCCTCAAGGGATGCTTTGGTTTAGTATTATGGTATGTTGAAATTTGTGTGTATGTTGTGGCACTAGGGCGGGGGGAAGATTATTTAATACTTTTTATTTCCAGTTGAAATGAGTTAAAAAGCAGAAGAACTGATATAAAAGGTAGAATGAGCTTGGCTTCCATGGGACTGCCTGGAGCAAATAGCACTGTTAGCATCTACAACCAAGATGACAAACTCCTCTTTTGACCTGTCAGAAAAACTAACTCCACATTCTATTGAAGAGAAATTGGTATTTCACTGACTAATTCATGGAGAGCTAGTACCTAAGACAGTCTCCCTTAGACAGCACATGATCAAACTTCATTCAACCATCTACATTTTTATTCTGATTCTGCTACTGTAACTCACCTCCATGCCAGCATTTTTTCCTTTTTTCTTTCTTTACAGCCTTTTCAGTCAAACTAATTTTAATTTTCTTTACCCTTCCATTTCTCACCTTCCCCAACACACATATACACAAAGCCTGTTCTTCTCTCAACAGAAGCATCTCTTGTGGTTACTTGAGTAAGAGTTCTCATCCTCACTGCATCCAGAAGTATAAAATATATGTCCTTTTACAAAGCAAAAGAGATTGTTCCAGACACAGACTTTTTTTACTGTCACTCCCATAGGAATAGATGTCTTGTTTGTTATGTACTGAACTTTGTCCCACACTTGCATGAACATATTCATGGATTTAGACAACAAATATTTATTGAGTGACTGCAATGTGCTGGACATTTCCCAAAAGATGAGCTTAATATTTAATAATTATTTTCAAATTCATGGTTTGTTTGACCAGAAACTATTTATGTTATTCTCAGTAAATATTACTGCATGGCCATGGCCACAAAGGTTATCACTGTTGGTACTGGGAGGAGGAGCTACTTAAGTTGGTAAGAGAAGATACCAAACCTCTGGATTTATGTGGTTGATAGAAATAAACAACCATGATAAAAATGAACCCTAAAGGGCCATTTTCCCATTAGATACTTATTTCTAACTAGAAAGTGAAATCGTAAGGATTCAAGGGTGTCTTAACTATAAAGGAACTAAAACATTAGGCTCAGAAGGAGTAACAAGAGGTCCAAGTTGGAATAGATTTTGAATTTATAATATCCAGTCTCCATTTCACAAATAAGAAAACTAAAGAACACATAGAGAAAAAATATTGACTTCCCCAAATCTTGGCAGGTCTCTCCAGTTTTGGAACATTCCATTGTGGTGGCTTGTTGTTATAAGGAGTTGGCTTTGAAGGTGAGGGCTTGGTGAATCAGGCATGGCAACTGAATGCACAGAGAATTTATCCAAAGCTGCACAGTTGCAACTCAAAATAGTAAAATATTGGTGGGAATATATAAAAAAATTGAATTAATGGATCAAAATAAATAATGAGTGAGAGTAATTCTGACTCTCACTGATTATTTAACATGCAGAAAGATGTTTTCTTTTCCTTTTAAATTGCCCAACCACTCTCTGAGGTGCCATGTGGGGAGGGTGGGCTCTAAGTAGAATCTAGAAACTTCAGGTTAACCAGACTCTCTAACATCTATTTTTAATTAGCATTAAATTATTTCTTAATCAGATTTGAAAACTGCTTTCATCTGAACTACTTAAATAATTGAGAAAAGGGGTGAATTTTCCTAGCCCACATGATCTAAATGATCTACACAGACTAGACCCATTTAATAAAAACCAGTCCTGGACTCCCCTTTGTCTTATGTAGATGTGGCCCCAGATAATCAACATGAACACTTGAATGCCCCTCAGGTGCAGAAGAACGGATTTATGTATGTAGTTATTATTAGATCAGTCGGGATAACTGAAGGATGAATTAAAGACTAATCCTACACTGGATCATTTCAGGAAGAATTCCAGTTGGGAATGGAACCTTCTCAGAGGGGCTCAAGCTTTACAATGTTAAATATCTTTGGCACATGTTTTTCCTGTCCCCAAGAGGCTCTTTACTGTGAGTGGCATTTCCTACTGGGGAACTTATCCTATGTCTTGGTACGTATTGGTTTACCTCCTTCACGGGGATACGTACATCCAGATCCCTTCTCTTGGAGTTTGAGTTTTATATCTAAAGGTTTTAACTCCTTTGTTGGAAGGATCAAGATGTCAGTATTGATTTTATAAAATAAACCCATAGTCACATACATATTTCCATGTATAATCGTATACGTATACTAATATATCTGATATCAGATATATTAGTGTGTGTGTGTGTGTGTGTGTGTGTGTGTGTGTGTGTGTGTGTGTGTGTATCTGAGTAATTTTGGCGGTGATCATGGTTTGTTAGAGTATGCAGTGGAAACCCTGGGAGTTTTCTTCAAAATTTTTAAATAGCCTTAGTTTGCCTTTTTCTACCACCTTGTCATTAGTTGGATGGATGGGTTTTAGTCTCATTTTTCTTACCCAGTTTCTACCTCAGTAAGAAATGGAAGTTATTCAGAAGCAGTGGAGGAGATCTGAGACACACTAAGTGCTATACCCAAATGCAGCTGAGTCTGAGAGGCTGAAATGGCTATGGTAGAGACTTAATCCTTTGCAAGCCTTAAGTTCTCAAAAGAGGGAATGATAAGACAGAATTATCAAAAGGAAGTCAGAAAGAATGTGGGAGATGGCCAAACTACAAAGGTATCATACTCAAAAATCTACTAATAAAATGTTCAATCCTCTTTCCCTGTACAGGTATCCATTTTCTTTTTCATTAAAGCTTTTCCTGATATTTCTCCATGCTCAAAAAGCATTTTTAATATAATGATACTTCAGCTGTCCTAGTAATATATCATATCATACTATATAAATTACATGATCCAGAAAACTCAAACATGTTGTCCTGTTTAGACTCATTCTTTTAAGCTGCCAAGTATTGAACACTTATATCCTATGTATGAAAGCATTATTATTTTATCCTCATCTACCTTTTGCTGTAGGTGTTTGCATCTCTATTTTACATGTGAGAAAACTGTTGGAACTGTTCTCTCAACATCAGTACTGAAACTCAAGTTCTTCTTGCACCAGCATCTCTCTGATTTATCATAATCTATATTATTATCCAATAGCTGGTAAATAATCAAGCATTAGTATTTCATTTATATATATACAAACACATGCATGTATACATTGTACACATACATACTTACAATTAATTGTAAATAATTAGCTTCTAATATATTTATGTGTGAAGGTAGTTTATTTGTATAAATTCCTCATATTAATTTGTTTTATCTTTGCACATGCACTTGAGCTCCAATCAGGAAACAGGATCTATCTTTTCATTTTTTTGGACATCCAGCATCCAAAACTCCTTCCTAGACTTAGGGAAACTTCCTGCCTTCTGAGATAGAGACTGCCCACCACTATCACAGTTAAAATGTCTAATTGTAAAATTTCCCAGCTTACACATCAACCAGTGGGGTGGGCATACTGACTGTAAGTATTATTTCTAGTTTTATAGTCCCTGGCCCAATTGCCAACATAGAAGTTCTAGAAGGCTACTAATGTCATTTACTAAACATGTTCCACTTATATTAACCAGAAAAAGTGTCTGTATCATGGGTTTTGGAACCCCAGGTCGGTAGTACCCTGGAAAAAGCATGGCCATTGGTGAAAGAATGTTATTTTGCTTCTTTGTATCTCTATTTTATCAAGTACGGAAATGGGGATAATGATTATTCCCACATAAGGTTGTGGAGAGAATTGAGTGTGTGGTACGTAAAACTTGAAGAGATGGTTCTGACAATCGAAATAGAATTGCATCATCTTTTTTGGGGAGGTGGGTACCAGGGATTGAACCAAGGAGCACTTAACCACTGAGCCACATCTCCAGCCCTTTTTTATATTTCATTAGAGAAAGAGTCTCACTGAGTTGCTTAAGGTCTTGCTAAGTTGCTGAGGCTGGGTTTGAACTCATAATCCTTCTGCCTTAGTAGCTAGAGTTGCTTAGATTACAGGTGTGCGCCACGGTGCCCAGCAGAATTGCATAGTCTCTTAACACCCATAGCATTCTTGAGAAGAAACTGAAAATCTAAGAGAACACTACATAAATTTTCAGAGAAAATAACAATTAAAAACCAATCTCATTTCACAAACAATGGGTTATATCTATACCTTCCATTTGATATTCTATTCTATTTTCCACCTCCAAAGTTTCTCTACTCCTGGAATATTATTTATCAAGAGCATCCTGAGGTAGAAATCAGCATTAAGAAGTTTACTGAACATGAGCTCTGTTACCAGAAAGTTAACACATGCTATTTCAAACAGTCTATAAACCTAGTATAAGCTTGATTAAAACCTCCCTTTTATTAAGTGAGGAAAACAGAGGCTCAAGGAAAACAGAGGCTCAACAGAGGCTCAGCAATTGTCTTGCTGAAGTTTGTGAATCTAGCAAGCAAAGTATTTACAGTCCTATCCTTTAAGTCCAGAATACCCTCAGGCTCAGCATAGTTCCTTTCTTTACCTTAATGAAATAGACATTTCCTTCCTACCTTCTTTTTCTATGAAATGTGAAGAGAACAGCCTTGTCCAATTCCTGAGAAGTTAGAAATAATTTAGGATTTTTATGGTATCATGATTGTTATGAATATCATTTCATTCATCTTTGATATATGGTATAGATTTATCAGTTTGCTGTTCTAGTTTAGAAGTAGGGTAATTTGATATATGCCAAAGGGGGAAATGGTATTCCCTGTTCATTTCAATTTAAAGTAATTTTAAAAAAGTGTCTGAACTGGTGCCTGATATTTCTAGAATGGAAATCACTACCTCCTTTCAACAAATAAATATGAAACATGCATATATTGTAATTATATAATTATAAATGTATATTATATATGTATTTGTGTATATATACATATTACATGTATTATCTATTTATCTCGACAAGTACACAGATATCATACAAAAGTAACCACCCCCACTCCCACCCCCCCGGCCCGTGAAATAAACTGTAGAGCATCCTTCTAGGATCCACAGTAAGTTTTCTTTCTGGGTTCATAATGATAACTTTGGCACAAGCCATTTGTCTCTCAGAATGCAGTCTATAGCTCATTATCATCTGAAGCAACTGAGTCTGGTTAATGAACAGATTTCCAGACCCCAGCCATACCTACTGAATTGGATTCACAGAGGATAATAAAGACTGTTTTCCTTTGTTCTTGTTCTGCCAGTTGTCTTGGATAAATCATATAGTTTTTATGGGTCTTATGATTTGATGGAAAAAAAAAACAACTCTAGTCCTAAGAGAGGAGACCTGCAGTCTGAATTTGAATCTGCCATTTGCTAGTGGTGTATCTTTGACAAAGGTACATGGACAAATGTAGCTCTATTTGCATCAAAGTTAAAATAGACATTTCATCACCTGTTCAGCTTCACACACAGGTATTATGAAGATAAACTTAGTTTATAGAAGTGAGTGAAACTTGTAAACTCTAAGATCAATAGAAATTAGAACATTTTTCTCTTCTGTAAAATGGAAGGTAAGAATTTCACAGGTGTGCTGTGAGGGCAAATAAGATCAATTAGAAAGTGTTTTGAATTTTTCAAAGTTAAGTGTTTCTAAAAAGAGAACACAACTTATGACCCTTTTAGGTTGTATTATTTTACATCAAGGAAAATAGTAATTTATTAACTGGTTCTGACTTCTTGAATGAAGAATATTACAAATATTCCTATGCTTTCCTTATTATTGTATTGATAATTGATCAATAACTAAATAGAAAATATGAACTGAATATTTTAATGTAATCATGTGTTAGTGTCACTAAATTTTTTGTGCAGAATAAAAGGAGGGAGAACCTAATATTATTATAATCCACAATAGCTTGTGCCAATTAAATGATGGATCTCTACACACATCATTCCACTCCTTTCTTGCCTGAACCAGACACAGAACTGCAGAATTGTGGGTTCATTTATCAGCCCAGCAACTAATTCTAATGTTCTCTAGAACTACAAATGATTTTTCATGCTACTGTACTAGTGGTAAAACCTGAATTTTAGATAAACATTCTCTAAGTGTATCATTTATGTCTAAAATTCTTCTCTTTCAAAGTAGTCTGTACAGCAGAATCCCAGAGATATTTTGGGAAGCTCACAGAATACAAAGCTCCATATCTGCTGCCTTGACATTATCTGCTGGGCCTTGAATCCCAAACCCATTGCTGTTTTAAATGGTGAAGGATCTCAGAGAATAAGCAAAACCAGGGCAAAAAGATCTCAGGTCATAATTCAGAATTCATTTTAGATACCAGTGTGGTTGGGGAACTAAATAGCAAAGTGAACTTGAAACTTTTAGCACTACCATTTTTTATTCAAAAAATACTTATTTTGTTTTATTCTTGTATTCCCTTCTCCAATCTTCCCTATCCTATACTTTATTTCTATTTTTATTTCTAATTCCATTTCTATTTATTTATAAATATTTATTTATTTGTAATTAACAAAAAGAATTGTGTATGTTCTAGGTGTATAGCATGATGATTTGATACATATAAGCATTATGAAATGATTGCTATAATCAAATTGATGAGCACATCTGTCACTGCATTTAGTTACTGTGTATGTGTTTGTGTGAGTGTGTGTAGGTATCAAGGAGACTTAGTAGCTTAGTCAATAAAGAGCACAATATCTTAAACTATAATCATCATTTCTTTCTCACATTCCATTCCTTCTTTTTAATGTGCTATACTCTGTTCAGTAGGAGAAAAATTCTTCATTTCTTCTTTTGCTTCTTCTTTACACTAAGGATTGAACCTAGGGGTGCTTTTACCACTGAGCCACACACCCAGCCCCTTTCATTTTTTATTTTGAGATAAAGTCTTCCTAAGATTCTTAGGGCCTTACTAGGTTGCTAAAACTGGCCTTGAATCTGCAATCATCCTGCCTTAGCCTCTCTAGTTGCTGGGATTACAGGCATGTTCCACCATGCCAGGCTCTTCATGCAATTTTGATGTAAGTATATTTTCCCTTTGGAACCATAGTGATTTTAATTCACTCTAAAGTATATATGACTGCTAGGAAATCCTTTTCAAACGGAAGAACTCTCAAGGTATTTAGGAGGTGAAGGGGCATTTAAAACTAATTAAACACACACACACACACACACACACCCCAAAATCTTCCAGACCCCCCTTTCTTGTAAAAAGAGAATTTCTTTTGAAAGTTATCTGTGGGTAATTGTGAGGTCTCCAACTCAAAATGTACTTCAATTTATATCTTTTGATCTACTGTTGTCATTGCCTTTGGCTCACCCTATATAGAAGTTTCTATTATATTGTCCAGATTCATTCATCTTATAAAAATTTTCTTATGTCTTCTCATTTATGGTGAATAGTGAATATGCTAGCTAATAATAAGAAACTACCCACAGAGAATTGGCTGCTCCTCTTGACCAAATGAAAGGGAACACACTAATTTTTTAGCTCATCCTAAGATACTCGATAGCACCACAAATCAAAGATAAGAATTTTGCTTCATTCAGCCACCAAATGTCACTCTATTCTCAGTGTCATATAGCCATGACACCTGGATCTTTGCCCATCCGAACTCCAGCCAAGAGATAATTGCTCATCCTCAAGCCTAGGCATGCAGTTCATATTGGCTTCCTGCTGGGAACCCTAAGCAGAGAACAAGTTAATCTTTGGGTTCTGATGTAGCTTTTTTTCCACCTTTTAAGTTTTTCAGTTGACACCAATAATTCCTTACTCCTTGCCATTTTTGGAATCAGAATTTATCAGATAATTTATTAGAATTATCTATACAGACTCCTATAGACTGTGGGGCAGACAGACCAATGCCCAATGCTGTGGTTAAGTACGCTACACATTCTATTTTAATTTCTATCACCAGCAATTTCAAAAGTGTGCTATTCTTTATATCTACAATGAAATTAGCTTGACTGGACTCACCATAAGGAAATTTTTTTAAAACTTCACCTTATTTTGGAAAATAGCATTTGCCACGCACTTGAAAGAGAATGGGGGAGAGACAGTATCTCTGAAAACTAAATATATTTATTAACGAAAGTTACAGCTATTTGACTTACTGTTTAGCATGCTGTAATCTGACCTTACAAAATGGAAAATAAGCAGTCTAGTGAGAGGTTACTAAGCTCAAGTGGTTATTAAGTGTAAATGCAGTTAGAGGATACAAAGGACTTTCAAAGCACATTATATTTTATAATTGTTGATAATGGTAACGAAATGAAGATGATATGATTCTTGGATGGTTGAACATTTTTTTTAATTTTTTTGCTAATAAAAGCTTATAGCACTTAGAGTTATTGTGTTGTTCTTGTTGTTTTTCTCATGAACAGGTTAAAATATCTAATTTATTTCAATAAATGTCAAATTTTACAAAAGGAGCTATAAACTCAATCATGGTCAACCTCCAACAAAATATCATATTTCTTCTGAAATGAAATTCACTTAAAATTTCTAATTATTAACATGATAATTTACCACCGTTATTGGATATAATTTAACTGTGATTTATAAAAGTGAGATTTGGAGAATTACTAAGATTACTAATAGAATATAAAATAGAGCATTGTGGAATGGTGGCACATGCCTGTATTCCCAGCAGCTCTGGAGGAGGTTGATGCGGGAGGATAGTAAATTCAAGGCCATCTTCAGCAACTTATTAAGGCCCTAATCAACTTAGAAAGACCCTGTCCCAAAATAAAATATAAAAGAAAGATGGCTGGGGATATGGGTCAGTGGTTAAGCACTCCTGGGTTCAATATAAAACAGATAATAGTTTTCCTCGTTTACCCACAAGTAGAAAGAAGATTAGACTGTGACTTGAAGTTTATACCAAGTAAGGAAGGTAAATATGGAAGCTACTGTTATAATTACAGGGTAGAACACAGTTGTTAAAACCCATTGCCAGTTGCTATTATGGACCACAATTAGGAGAACAGTAGAGCTCATCTGGGGGGGATAGGCCAGGTGTGTGTCCTAAAGTGACTCTGTTGAACCGTATGCTCTGTGTGCTCAAATGCTGGCTTCTCAGAATATTATTTATTCTGCTGGAGAAAAGAATAACATCAGCTAGGGGAAAAAAAAAAGGATACTCTCAGCAGTGTCCATTCAGTGGGTCTCGTTACATGATTATGAGGTTGATGGTAGGGATGGCATCAGAGCCATACATAGGGAGTGGAGATGTGTCTGTGACAGGGAGTGGAACTCTATTACCACATTAGATCAGGGAATAAAATATAGTTAGGGAAGAAACACCAAACTTCACCTTGAGAATGTCGCAGGTACTATTGACGAGAAAGATATAAGAGTGAAAAAATCCTTTAAGCAAACTTTAAGGACTCTGTTAGAAAACTTTACTCCCTTTGGATTTTTCTAGTATTAATTTGTAATTTTCATGTATACCACATAATATATAACTGAATCAGAGTATTTACAGAAAATACTCAAGTACTATTAAAATGAAAGTTATGAGGAGAAGCTGATTGTCCTAAAAAAAGTACCTATAGATCTTTATAGTTTCTAAATATGATTAAAATCCACAGCTGCATTTCTCCGATGGTATCATATGTGTTTTTTTAAAAAATATTTTAAGAAAAAAATTAAAGGAAAGATTATGAGCATGAATATGTGAACATGAAATATTCTACTAATCACCAAAATATACAAATAGGATTTGCTATGATATCATGTTATTATAGTCAAACCATAATAGCAGAATGTGTAATAAAGAAAAATAAATAAATTGGGGGGGGGTAAAATCAAATTGATAACAATATCATGATGATAGAGCTATTAATTGCTAAATCATTCATTCCTGCTCTCAGGAAGGTGAAGTCTGATTAGGAGCATGCTATACATTTAATAAAAAATAGAACTTTTCAATTACATGCATCCCTGTAACATGGCATTATTTTTATTAACTGTATTAGCCTGATTCATTGGCCATGAGCTTTAAAAAAATAAGACCAAAATTAATCTCATATATCAAGTAATTCAACAGATGTAGTTTTATTTGTTTTTAGGCTATTGATGTTTACATATATTAGAATAATTAATTTGGAGACATGAATTCTTATGACTGTATGAAAACACTTTAAAGGGTTATAATACTAAAAAGTTTCTATTTTTCAAAACTGCCAGTGAATCTATTTAATAAGTGAAACAAAGACAAGGAGCATCCATTTTTATTTATTGCAATTTCCATAGAACCAATGGAACAAATATGACTTTATCTGTGAAAACATAGACATGGTTCCCCCCACTATACATTCATTTCTTATTCTTAGGGGTGTGTGTGTGTGTTTGTGTGTGTGTGTGTGTGTGTGTGTGTGTGTGTGTTTGAATGCCTGTATATGTGTAAAAAATGATGTATGCACTGTCACTCAAATGTGGAAAGAATAAAATGATTCCTTATTTCTCCATAAGTGACCTTCAGAAAAACTTATATTCCCTAAATGAAAGTAATTCCTTTGGCAGTGAATGTTCAGTCAGGTCAGAGTTCACACCTACTGTCCAGAGATACTCATCTAAGTGTACCTGGTCTCTATGCTCCTCTCTAACTTCAGATAAATTCCAGACAACCTGTAACTCCTCTCAAATGAACTGTGAGCCATAGTTTTATATCTTGTTCTACTTGCTTCTTACTCTTGAAGGCTCATGGGCCTATCATTGAGGAAATGTTCAGGAATTTTTCCCTTTAGCAGTAATTTGGCTTCACTAGTAGGTCAGATCTTCTGAGTCTGAGACATGCCCACCTTTCAAGTCTTGGGGAATACCATTCATACCAAGGTTATCCATCCAAGAATACCTATTCTTTCACTGTGGTGACTCCAGCCTCTTGACAAGCTTACCTTTCCCTTTAGGGACATACCAGAACTTCTGGATCCCTCTCCCACTCTGGATGGACTTGACTGTCTCATGACTTATACCAGTCTGTTCTCTCTCCCTTCTCAACTGCAAATGACTCAGTAAATCATTTTCAGAGGGAACAATTTATATGGCATTTATCAGGTGAAGCCTCATCACAAACATGATTTTACAACCATTAACATACACAATGTTTTCTAGGTGCCTTGTTTTGCAAGAAGAACTTTTTAAAGCTTTATCCATAAATGATGGTTGAAACCACTAACTAAAAAATGCCTAATTCATTATTTTTTGCTCCCACATTAGCTTTTATCGCATTAAACAAAAGATCCTTTGGAATACTGAGATCCTAATATCACTTTGAAAAGTATAAAGGTTGTCCCCCGCCCCCCGAGAAAAAAATAAGTCAAGTTTGAGACTTGAAGCTAAATAGGGACTGCAAATTTTGTGTTGAATTTGCCTGAATTTTACCTGAGATAATAAATCTCATGGCTAACTTATAATGATACAATGGGTACTATGAAAGAAATTCTTCTAGGAAGAAGTGATAACTACAGAAGTGTTTTTGAAATTGACTCTTGGTATCACATATTGTGATTGGTTTGGACTGAAGTCTATTTAAAATATTGATCTAATTGGTCAATTAATGAGAAAAAAATCACTTAAGGATAGAAATGATTTTAAAATGTTTTATATGCCTGTCATTCATTTTTCAATAATTTAAGGTAGGGCTACATTTCTTTTCTTTTTTTTTTTTTTGGTTTTAGTTTTTAGCATGCTTGAAGAGCTGTCTTGCATTTTTTTGTATCAACTATACCCACAACGTTTTGTCTTTTATTTCCATGTTTTTTATTTTTTTTAAGTGAATTGAGAGCTCATGCATATTTTTGAAACAGTTCAAGACAAGACCGTTCATAGATGTTTACATTTCCCTCTCCAATCTTTTTAATTTTGCAAATAATTCAAGAGGGTTCTTTTTGCAACTTGTCTTTATTACTATTTTGAAACCAATAAATATAGTTTTCATAGGAACAGCTCTCTTCCAGCTCATATTCCATTAGATTGTATGAATAATGAAAGAAGTAATAAAAAATATATCTAAAAAAACAGATTTAGGGAGAAGCACAAACAATTCCTGGTAAGCATACAACTTATATAGTAGCAGCAGAAGTGTACAATACTAGACCATAATTAAGTAGCCTTGAACAGTCCTTAAGTGATGCATATAACTTACAAGTTTTACAATGGAAATTGTGATTCTTGGTTAATCTGATAGGTTAGTTAAGTAGAGGTCAGTAAAAAGAGATTCTACTGTATTTACACAGTATTTTTATTTGCTAATATCATTAATGCATATATTGCATATTTCCCTCTCTTTTTCTTTAAACTCATTTGAATTCAACAGCCTTCTACAGACCCTTCTCATGGGCACATGCTCTGCTGAATATTAACAATATCAAGTTGAAGAAAGACTTGTTTCTGAATGCAGTAAGGATTTATGAAGGGGATACCAAACACTCATCCATATTCTTGATATATTCCATTTCATCACTCCCCAAAATAATAGTAATGACAGTATATTACTTCAACTGGCCCCATCTTATTTATTTTTATGCTAGCTTTTCTTCCAATGTTTTATGTAGTATATTGCTACATAATTTCAAGTGCATTTGAAAAATATAAAAATTAGCTATATAATAGTATATGCCTTTATCACTGATGAACTATCTACTTTAGCTATTTCCTTTTTACATCTTCACTCTAATGGAAAGAAGGTTAAATTTAAATCTCAGGCTACTAAAACCTCTGATTCATATATGTGGCTTGAACAAACACAGTGGTGATTTAAGTGTCAGCCAATGCTTTTGCCGTTAGTTTTTTACTCAGAAGTTGCTATGGGCCATATTCCCTATTTGTGACCTCTCTATTAACTCTGATAATGAATAGAAAGTATTTGGTCTTCCAGCATTTCTGGCCAGTAGGAGGCCAGTATTGTTTTTCTCTCAGAATTTCCTTCATCTTTTCAAAATTTATGGAAAACAGAAAATGAAATAATCATTAAGTGGTTAAAATTAATCTAATATTTATTAAGAAATACTGTTTTCTAAATCTTTGCAGCTAACACCAATCTTATTGTAAGTTTCAAAATGAGGAAGAGATTTTAGCATTATGTATTTCTTTAGTGGTTTCATTAATAGTGAATTTTTGATGTTTTCAGATCAGTCTCCAAGTTCTTTTTAGTTTCCTTTAAGATTCAGTGAAGGTCTAGGGATTTAGCTTAAAGATAGATCACTTGCTTGGTATGTGTAAGGCCCTGAGTTAAATTCTCAGTACTGCCAAAAAGCAACAACAAAAAGATTTGATGGAGAAAATAATGACATAGATGCTGTGTAATTTCAGCCCGGGTTGGATCCTCAGCACCACATACAAACAAAGATGTTGTGTCCGCCGAAAACTAAAAATAAATAAATAAATATTTAAAAATTCTCTCTCTCTCTCTCTCTCTCTCTCTCTCTCTCTCTCTCTCTCTCTCTCTCTCTCTCTCCCTCCCTCTCAAAAAAAATATTTTAAAAAATTTTAAAAAATGAACCCTACTATTATGTAGAACTATAATGCACTAATAAAAGAAAAGTAATATAAAAATAATAGAACTAAAGATGAAATCTTGGTCGAAATTTACTCCTTGCTAAATCATGTAACAGGAAAATTGGGAGATAATAACACCTTGAAAATCAAGAGACACTGGTGAATCAAGTAGGAAGTGATGAGTGGTTTTATATATATAAATATACAGTGAGGGTGAAAAACTAAACACACACACACACACACACACACACACACACAAATTGAAATCAGAAATTCAGAATCAATGGAGATTCTTGCAAAAGCACTCTGCTACCAAGGGAAGTATACATCAAGAGGTCACAATGCAGATTGAAAAAGATATTGAAAAACAGATAAGCAGTAATATTTGAATCTGAAAAGTCCCACAAAAGTTCAAGTGTCAAAGGCTTGATTTTTATTGCAGAAGTGTTCAGAGGTAGGGCCTGGGAAGGTGATTGGATCATAAGGACTCTAATCTGTGGATGGGTCCATTGCTAGATTCATAGCCAAATATGCTAGTGAGTATTAATGGAGACTTTAGGAGGGGGGACCTAATGAGAGAAAATAGGTCACTGATCACATGCACTTCTACCCGCTGGATAAGTTTGATTGGAATCGAAGCACAAATACCTTAGTTGTAATCAGTTTCTCCTTAAAAGTTTTTGCAGGAAAGGGGGAGAAATGTTTTTCTCTTGTTCTTCAAGTATCTTAGCTAAGGGCTTTCATGAAAGATTAACAAGCAAAAACATACCCATTTATTTAATGTAAGTTTTATGTGATGTGAACAATTTCGTAAGGAAATGAAGAGCCAAGGAGGTTGACTAAACCTGGGTGTCTTGATACAAGCTTTGATGAAGAATAGAAAGTCATGGAAAACATGTTAGCAAGGTGCAAAAGCCCATGAGCTAAGAATGGTAAATTGGGGGAAACCTAGCAGGGTTTGTTCACACAACACCTTAAGGCCACCCTCCATCTTCAATCGTGAGGATGCTTTTTCATCTGGAAATAGAGAGGAAACTTCTCATGTGAGTTTCTCATAACTTGCTTCAAGGAAAGGTCAAAGAGTCCTCCTTGGACTTTCCATTTCTCAAATTCCTTCAGTTTTAAAATAGTTTGGATCAAGGCATCAGATTTTGGGGTAGTATATTCTGAACTTGATTATTCCCCCTTGTGAAACTTTCTCCAAGAAGTTTCATTATTAGTTGGTATGTTGTTCCATATTCCATTGGACCAGTTTCAGTCTTGGGAATAGGTCAGTTTGAGATAGGGGTTTAGTATAAAGAGAGAGAAATACTGAACTCTTAAAGGCAATGTCTACAAGCCATTGAAATGCAGAAAGCACAGTTGTACATCTTGAGAAACAGGGCTTTGGCCCATGTCCTTGTAAAATGAGGGCAATACACAAGTGCAGGGAAAATCTATCTTTCTAAATAAACATCTGCCTATGCTTTTGTCTGACTTGTGATTAATTTTTTTTCACCAGGTAGGTCAAGAAGCCACCTGGTCCTGAGTTGTATTTCCTCTCTGGGAACTCTTTGGACCCTTCTCTGGAGACAACTCTTTTCCCCGTGACTTAAATACTTGTGTCTTATTTATGGAGCCAGTGGTGTAGATGATAGTAGCGTGCCCACCAAAGTTAGGACTCTACATGGTAAGAGAATAGGCAGTTAAAAGTGGGCATTTCCATGGGAACAACAGTATCAAAAGTTTAATGGTCAAAGCAAACTGTTAACTCTACTTTCAATCCAGAGTATAGAAGGTTAGCTTAAAGTATCCTTGGATGATGGAATTGAACAGCAGTGGCCAAGCAGTGAATTTACTGGTTTCCTCTAGTGATGTCACTATTACAGACACTGCATGGCAGTGCCCAACATTAGCTTTCAGGGCTTCATGAGATATTTCATTAAGGATCTGGGCAGTAGGATTGTAGCTCTCAGTGGTGCCAAATCAAAAGAAGGAAAGAGTAATGTAAATGTTAATTTTATAACTAGATTTTGGAGATAGGAAGTAGGTGAATGAACTAAGCAGGACCCAGTCTCATTTGTAAGTAACAAAACTTCAAATACAGTGAGCAGGGGAAATGGAATCAACGAACCTACAGGGTATGCTATGATTTTCCTTAGAAACATAAATTTTCTCTCTCCACTCATCCCATTTCTATCAAAGATAATCAAAGTAGGACTGATTTGTTTGCTAAGTAAGTCAAGTTTCACACATTACACTTGGCTGGTTATTTACATAAGTATAGTAGGGATGGTAATTGTTCACCTATGCTTCCTCTTTAGTTTGCTTTATTGGAACTTTTCTTAGGAAATTTCAGGTTGGACTTTTAAGAGCCCTTGGAATCTAGAAATTCCACTCTAGGAATGTGGCAGTAGAATTTTCCTACACAACTTACAAATTTAGGCAAATTCTTTTATTCTCAAAATCTGCATTATATCCTAAAGTGTTGAACCTGTTAGGAAGTGTCCTTACTCAGCTATAAGATTGGAGGATATGTAAACCAGGTCACAGGCCAATTGGAAAAAAAAAGCAATGTTTTATTCAGAAAGGTCCTTAAAAATCATAATTCTTCATTAATTCCCTCAGGCTGGTGAAATTTATTTTTGTTCCAACTGATCTTGAATGAGTAGTTCCATAAACGGATCAAATTCTCTATTAGAGTTCTGGAAATACTGTAGCTGATCAAAAACACCTTCTGAGAATTATAGTAAAACAACAAAAGTCTTAAAAATAGTCCTAGTTAAAGCACTGATAATTCATTATATTTGGCATGCAATATTTTAAGATAACTGGAATGATAAGGGACTATATGGACAAATTATAAAGGCAAATTTATAAGAATTTCAGACAATCTGAAATACATATAGGCGACATATATCCTTACAAATATAACATAAAGCTTTATTATCACTACTTATTTGATAATGCTTCCCAAGTAGTTTAGCATATCAAAAATATCTAATTAGTTTAATATCTCTCTCTCTCTCTCTCTCTCTCTCTCTCTCTCTATTTTATAAGATTGAAAGGAATACTTTTGAGATTTTCTAGGGGCCCTCAGGAAAATCTCAAAGTTAGTTTGAATTTACAAAGACTATTTGACTTGGGCAGTTTGTAAAACAATATTCAAAGGATTGAACACTTGATTAAATAGAACCACAGCTTTTTATTAAACAATAATCATAATTTAACCTGAGACAATTAAGTATTTTAAAGGCAAGTAGAAAAAATAAGTCACAAAAACAAAACAAAAACTTAGCTCTTGCAACATAGAAAAGATTGCTTTTTTCTTTATCATCAACAATCTGATAAAGAGAACATGAAAGGCCAGGAAACACTCCGATACAGCATAGAATCTTTGCTTCTTAGGCAAATTACTTAATGGTAAATAAAAAAATCTTTGAAAATATTACAACCAAACTTGGTCCTTTTAACAGAGAAAGAAAATTAGGGTCTAGTTTTATGCAGGTACACTATTGATTTTAAAGCTCATTTTTAAAATCTTACAATAAATCCATTTATATCTTAGCTTAACTACCTGAGATAAGATCTCTTTTTTGGCAAATCTTGTACAACTTTATATGCAAGATTTGTCCTTATTATCACTCTAGAATAATAATCATCCTACTTTAGGATAAAATTACACTTGGTTCCCTCTCCCTCTTAACATAAGTCATATTCTCAGGTCTTGTTTATTTTTCCTTATCAAAAATACAGGCTATGATCCTCACATACTTTGTATGCAAAGTTATTTCCTTTATTCTTTTTTAGTAAGTTGTATTTCACATATTGATAACAATTTTTTTTGGGGGGGTGGCACCAAGGATTATTGAACTAAGGCACTGGACCACTGAGCTACATCCCCAGCCCTATTTTGTATTTTATTTAGAGACAAGGTCTCACTGAGTTGCTTAGCACCTCAATTTTGCTGAGGCTGGCTTTGAACTGGTTGTTCTCCTGCCTCAGCCTCCTGAGCCACTGGGATTACTGGCTTGCACTACCAAGCCAGCTGATAACAATGTTTAACCCTTAGTAACCTTTCTTTCATAGAGAAAATAAGGAAGGAGGTAATTGTGAATTGTTGGCCATGTACCAGCTTTCCATAGCAGATGAGCAAATTTTTATGAATATATTATCTCACATTTCTTACAGGCATATGCCTCCTCATTGTATAATTTTTTCTGTTTATTAACAGAGCTAAATATATTTAGCTTCTCTATGCTGTATAAAAATAAGATGGCAAAGATATATAAACTCATGCTTGGCAATTAATGTTTCAGTAGAACTTTAAAAATGACTCCAACATTTAAAGAATGTCTATTCCTTAAGTTAGCATAACTTATTGTTATTTATTTATTTTGGTACTGGAGATTGTACCCAGGGGAACTTTATTAGTGAGCCACATCCCTCGTCCTTTTTTATTTTTTATTTTGAATAAGATCTCAGTAAGTTGTGTAGAGTCTCACTAAATTCCTGAGGCTGGGCTTAAACTTGTGATCTTCCTGCCTCAGCCTCCAAATGGCTGGGATTATCATGCCCCACAATAAGTAAACTTATGAAGGCTGTGAAAATATGTGTGTGTGTGTGTGTGTTGTGTGTGTGTGTGTTTGTGTGAGAAAGACCCCATGGAACTACCAAGAAGCAATTTGTTTCCCCAAGTCTTGTTCTCCTCTTTTATAGGAGACAAGAATTACCTGCAACTCAACATAGGGTCATTCTAAATATTAACTAGGCTCCGTAGAGAACCAGTCAGCATGGGCCAAAATGATGTAGAGTTGTCAGGTGCAGTGGGAACTGCAAAGTCTGATATATTATCCTGCTATCAGTCAAAAATTAAGAGGTGGACCTGGCCAGGACACTCTGGAAACTTCCTTTGGACCTCCAATAAAACTGAAGGATAGGAGAAATGTGCAGTTCCTCTCTTTTCTGAGGTAATCCACTTTCTTCCTTGAATGTGTCCTTTTCCCCCTTTCCTATCCCTTTCTAATACACTTATGCTTATAACTCTGATTGACATATCTGGCATGCTTACAAGAGTTATGATTTGAAGGGGGTCTTTGTGCTGCCTTAGTTTCCCAGAATGCCCCATTCCTGTAACACCCTCACCTAAAATGTCAGTTGCCCTATATTGGCATAGTGCTTGAGAGAGTAGGTCTTAGAATGGCTGCTAAAGAGACCTCTTTATGTTTATATTAGAAACATTTCCATATGTAGAAAAAATATGTATTTTTATTAGGTTAGACTAAAGAACAAAATATTGTAAAACTTGGACAAATAATAAATATTGCTTTATTCATCTAACATGAAAGCTGGAGGAGAAAAGAGAGGTCATTGAATTCAGTAATTATAAAAATGAATTTAGAAGAATCTCTTTCTTTGATGCCATTTTGGAAAAAGGCACAAGATGAATCAATAGAATCCCTGGTTCTTCAATTTTCTTTCCTATAGAGTTTCTGCATGTTTCTTTTTATATTCTGGTCTTCTTTATTACATGAAAAATAATAACAGTGATTTAATCTAAATATTTCATATTCCACAGATAGAAAATAAATTTCAATGGGAATGAATGATCTTTCCAAATCATAACTCCAGGAAAGACCTAAATAGAAGTCAAATCAGGGTTTCTTGAGTTTGCCTGAACTGTGCTTTTTACTTTCCATTTTCTTTGTGTTGAACCCAATTAGAATGTGACAACGGGACGTGAGGGATTGGAAATAAATGAAAGAAAATGGTTATAAAAGGACGAAAGTCATTTTTAGTTATCCTTGTCTTTTGAAGTTTGCCTTTAGATATTTCTCCACCCTTTTGAGTACATTGTAGATATTGGAGTGATAATGTAATTCTTTTTGTAGAATCTTTGAGATTATTAATCTAAGTCAGTGTTTCTCAAACTCAGCATTACAGAAATTCTGGGCTGAATTATTTTGGGATGTTATTGTTCTGAACACTATAGGATGTTTAGTAGAATCCTAGGCCTCAGCATACTAGATAGGAGGAGAGATTCCCCCAGTCACGACAATCAAAAACATCTCCAGATAATGCCCAGTATCCACTGGAGGGCACCACTGATGTAGGCAATGTGGAATTGGATCAGAATTGAGAGATATGGGAAGATGTCATATTGTTGTTAGTTTTTGTGGACAGACACTTTTTACTAGGCTTTAGATAAAATAATGAGATATTTGAGGCATTCTAAGGAAAATAATTGGGACTGACATGAGGCAGGTGTGAGAGTCAAGGCTCTAGAAATATTGGGCAGAACAGAATTAAATCTTTGTTCTTAACTTTTGGACAAAGCAGTCAATCTCTTGAGCTGAGCATGGTGAACATGATGGTAGAAAAACTTTGATACCCAAATATGTTTTATGGTGCAGGAAGGGAAATGCCATGAAGAAGTGACTATTTTGCAGAATGAACTGAACCATTCTATGTAACTTATGTCTTGAACCTGTTCCTTTACTACGCAAAACCAGAGGAATGTGTAAATCAACTCCCCAGAGTTACTATAAAAGGAAGAAAGGTATTATTGATTTATCCATTATTGGATTTTTTTAACTTTATATTGAGTGAGCCCCTATTATTTCCAAAATAGAATTGTTTCTCCATTACCTTTGGTGAATCTATCAACTTACAGTAGCTGATCACTTTCTGGAAGAAATGTGATGAAATTTTTCCCAGATTACTTTTATGATTTATAAAAGATGTGTTCTGTAGACATTGGCAGAGAGATTTATATTATGGTTGGGTTTTGCCCTTTAAAGTTTCTGCAAGTCAAATGATACTGTGCTGGGCTATCTTGCTTGCTAGTGCCAAGAGTCTGGTTATAACAGGAGAGAATGGAGCCAAGAAGTAGAGAAATGAAAACTCAAGTGGGCCCTGAGAGATAGTTTCATGACTTCTTTAAGCACCAGGATCCAGCCCTATCTGAAGGTAGATTTTTTCCCCTGGACATCAGCAACATGAGGCAATAAAATAATCTCTTTGTTTCATCTAGTTTATGTTAGGTTTTTATCATTTACAGTTGAATGAGATCAGTTTAAAGAGAATACTCTGAGCAAAAGTGAGTAAGGAATTGAAAATACAAATAGATTATAGAATGGAAGAGAGAAAGAGACATAAAAACCCAATAGTTATAAAAAGGAGTATAAAGCCCTTTGAACCTTAATGCAGAAATAATGAGTGTGTAAGTTTTCTTGCAAGCTTGTTACCCAAGGACAAGCGAGGCACCAGAGAAAAATGACCTCATAGAAGATTGAAATAGAGACGATAATGGAGGAAGAAAATGTCCAGGATCTAAACCAAAGACTTTGTCCTTTGTTCACCTACTGTTTCTGCTTTCTAATGATGAAAGACTAATCATTCAACATGTTCTATTGTTTCAGTGAGTATTTATAAATCATCACTCAAGAGTGAAAAAAATCTAGCTTGATAAAGATGAAGTTTCTGGACTTGAATAGACTCTGTCCAATCCAGGGGGGAAAGAACAGTTCAAGATTTTATGCTCAGCATGATAGACACTGAAATGTAGGCAAATGCAGGAAAGAATGGGTAATTCACTCTATTACTCATGGTTTCTTCAGTTGCAAGTGACAAGGAAAAAAAAATGTTTTAAGTTAACTCTAGTTAAAAATAAACAAAAAGCTCTGTGTAGGGGCTGCATTCAGGCACAGTTAGATATAGGGGTTTAAAATTTAACACTAGAGTCTGTTTCCCTTTCATCTTTCTATTTTGTCTGGTTCTGCTTCGCCTTCCTTCTCAGGGTGTCTCTGTCTCTCCAAGCTATGGCAAAGAAAAATATTGGCAACTTTGTTATTGCCGTAAGAGGTCTTGAATTGAGTGACAAGTGTTATTTTTCTTCCCCAAATGACTCTGATGAACTCCACTTAGTCTTGTCCTGATCTTTGCATCTGAGAAGCTGTGTTTCAGTTTGGTCCACATGCCACATCTGTAGCTGTGTGCCAGGGCTATGGTATTGATAGATACACTGAGATCAGAAGAAGTGAGAGGGAGAAAGTTACCAAAAACAAAAGAGCACGGTATGTAGTCAATATCATTTGTTGTTATTTATTATTAATATTTTATCTTCATTATCATTACTGGGTGACACATGATAGGTGTCAGGTGATGACAGCTATGTTTTGCAGTAAATGTGATTAAATGCCACTATTGGACAGATGAAATTCGAAGAGACTCATTAGTATAAGGGAAACCATGCAAGTATTAGAGCAAACTTTGCTAATGTCTATATATGGCATACATTTTATATCTACCATTTTAATGTTCATTATAGTCTAGGCATTGTACTAAATAAAAACTTTAATTTGGTTACCTCATTTAATCCTCTCAAACTTTGTAAGGTTCATGTGATTATCTTTCCCAAACTGCAAATGTTATATCATGAAACTGCAAATGTTATATCATGGGTAATGGCAGAGATTGGACTAAAGCACCAGAAGTGTGAAACCAATACTTGAATATTTAATATGTGGTTTCCTTAGAGTGTCCATACATCATAGTTTAGGCCTCTTGTCCTAACATGGTCATTAATAGCATCCCCTTTTACTCTAAAAAAATGTCTAAGTTTGGACAGCAATTCATAATGATCACCTTAATATGGCCTTCCCCATACATGTGTGAGTGTATATATGTATTGTGTGTATATAAAATGAACTTCCATATATTTTAGTGTCTTTTTAAAATGAAAAATATTTTGGTTTATTGTTTCTTAATTAATCCATGATAAATATACATAAAGGTGAAATTCACTGTGGTGTATTCATATATGTACATAAGATAATCTGGTCAGATTCATTCCACCTTTCCTTCTTTTTTCTGTGCTTCCTCCCTCCCCATCAATTCACTTCCTCTACTCCACTGCTTGGTCCATGTGTCTGTTTTTATGCCACTACCATGCTGGTTTGGTTATGCTTGTTCCATCCTGCATCTTGAAGTCAGGTATTGTGATGCTTCCTGCTTTGCTTTTTTTGCTCACAATTGCTTTGGCTATTTAGGGTCATTCATTCCCATATGAATTTTAAGATTGCTTTTCTAGTTCTGTGAGGAATGTTATTAGTATTTTGATGGGGATTGCAATTAAAGTTATAGATTTCTTTTGATAGTGTGGACATGTTAATATTATTAATTCTTCCAATTCATGAACATGGGAAATATTTTTCATCTTTTGCTGTTGTCTTCAATTTCTTCCATCAGTGTTTTGTAATTTTCATGGTAGAAAATTGTAGAAAATTTCACCTCCTTAGATAAGCTTATTCCTAGGTCTTCTTTCTTTCCTCTCCCTCCCTCCCTCCCTCTTTCTACCTTTCTCTCTCACTTTCTTTCTTTCTCCCTTTCTTCTCCTTCCTCCTGCGTGCACCTCCCCCTCTACCTCCCCCCCCCTTTTGTGAATGGGATAACTTTCATGATTTTTTTCTCAGCAAATGCAAAAATAAAATAAAAACTATGTTCCTTGTATAGAAAAGCTACCAATTTCTGCATGTTAACTTTGTATCCTGATACTTTACTGAATTTATTAGTTTCAATAGTCTTTTTTGGTGGAATCTTTAGGCTTTTCTGTGTATAGAATTATACCATCTATAAACAGGGCTAAATTGACTTCTTCATTTCCTGTTTATTTGCCTTTTCTATTTTTCCTTTTTCTTTCTTTCTTTCTTTTTCTTTTTCTTCTTTTTTTCCCTAGTTTTTCTAGCTAAACTTCCTAGTACTATAATGAATAAGAGAAGAGTGGACTTGTTTTGTTCCTGATCTTAGAGAAAATGCTTTCAGTTTTCCTCTCATGCAATTACGTACATGTCTTTCATTCAAAGTGATTTCAGTAAACTTCTTTATTTTAAGGAAAAGAGAATAAGATTTATAGAAAAGCCAGGCAGAGTGAAACATACCATTTAATCCCAAGATTTGGGAGGCTGAGGTAGGAGGATTGCAGGTTTGAGCCAGTCTCAGCAATTTAAAGAAATCCTGTCTCAAAATTAAAATTAAATAGGTTTAGGGATTTAGCTCAGTGGTAAAACACACTTGTGTTTAATCCCCATTACCAAATATATAAATGGATGTATAGATAGATAGATAGATAGATAGACAGATAGATAGATAGATAGATAGATAGAACAGAGTTCCAATATATCCTGCATCCTGTTTTCCTATTATTAACTTCAGATATGTATTTGTCAAACTTAATGAACCAATATCCATACTTTATCATTAAAGTACAGACTTTGTTCATAATTTTCATTTTTTCCTAATTCCTTTTCTCTGATTCATGGTTCCATCCAGAATACCATGATCTATGCAGTTTTCATGTCTCCTTGGGCTCAACTGGGGCTGTGATAGTTCCTCACAGAATGTCCTTCAACTTGCATTATCTGACAGTGTTTCATAATTAAAATGAGGCTATGAGTTTTTGAGAAGAAGACCACAGAAATAAAATGCCAGTTGATTTTTTTTTCCTGCACTGGGAGAATTGAATCCAGGCTTCCTTCATATGTATTTATTTTTATTTTGATACAGGGTCTCTCCAAATTGCCAAGCCTGGCTTCAGACTTGTGAGCCTCCAGCCTACCAAGTAGTGAAGCGACAGAATCCTCACATCACATCCAAGGTATGAACCATTTATGTGACTTTTCACTGTTGACGCTAACCTTGGGTCACTTGATGTGAGGTAATGTTTGGCATGTTTCTCCACTGTAAAGTTACTCTGCTAAAAAGATTATTTATTTGAGGTATAGTTTATACAAAGAAAAATGTACACACTTCAAATGTGCAAAGCCATTACTTTTGACTGATAAATTCATCCTCATAGCCGCTTCCCCAAATCAAAATGTGGAACTTTTCTATCAGACTTGATAAAAACTTTAACTTAACTCAGTCTTTTTACTTCCTGAAGATCTAGAGAAGCTTTTAAGTTAGCATGGGGTCAGAAAGTGCCCCCAGCTATCTCAGGTATAGCACACAATTTAAGTTGCTCTAGAAATAAGTAGCTGGTTTATTCTATAAGGTGCCACAGACTGGTTGAGCTATGTGTCTTTCCTGACTGGACAGACTAAGAAATGAACTTTTCCATGTCTTGAAATCTTGTCCCATATATGAGAATGAACATAAGTTTAATAATCTACTCTCATAAAAAAGAGATTTACAAAGACAAAAATACGATATTAAAAAAAAAACAGAGGAAAGAGGGACCTCCTTCATAACTGCTTAATGTGTGAGAATGGATACAGGAAGCAGCCTGACATGACTAACGAGACTAGCATAGAAGACTATTTGGGGTCTAATCAGGGGATATTGTCTTCTGAAGAGCAAGAATGAAAGGCAAGAGAATCAAAAGATATTCAATATTCAAAGCTTTCTAAGGTCCACTTTTTTATGAGGTCTATAAAATTAGGTGTAATTTGGGTGTGATCCCATCTTCCTAAGTGAGACTTGATCAGCAGCACTTTCTAAAGCAGCTTTTATAAATGCTTTCTGGAAAGCATCAGTTTCAACGTTTATTACTGTTAGGTTTATGGGAAAATAATGCTATTAACAAGAAGCAACACAAATATAAGTGTAAAAGTTGACAAGGAGATGTTATCCAAATTTATATTTTTATCAATAGTTATAAGAATAATGACATTAGAACTGAAAGAAATGTTAAAACTTGGAAAAATATCACTTCAGCTTATAGATGAGATAAATATGTAAGAAAAAGTTCAATTATTTACTAGGATCATATTGTTTTTAACCCTTTATATCATCTTTATTGAGATGTAATTTTGATAAAAATGCACACATGATAAATATACAGGTTGATAATGTTATAAATATGTAAACCAAGCATAAATCTTATAGCATTACCTCATTCAAAATATGCAACATTTCCATCACCCTAGAAAAGTATTTTGTACCTCTATTTACACGGTCCATCCACTACCCCCACACCCAGGCTGAAAAGCTATTCTTGTACATTGAAGCTTTTCTGGTTTCTCAAATGAAAGATATCATTTGGCACATAATCTTTTTTTTTCCTGTCTACTTTTACTTGAAATAACAAATTTTAGATTTCTCTGTGCTATATCTATAGTTTTTTGTTTTTTGGGTTTTTTTGGTCATAAACAGAAATGGTTCTATTGTATAACTGTACCATGATGTATTTACACTCTTGATAGATATTTAGTTGCTTTTACTCTCTGGGTGTTTGCAGCAACACTATTATAAGCATTTACATAGACATCTCCATAGACATATTTTATTTCCTTGAGTGGAAGTAAAAATGTTAGATTGCCTGGCAGATGTATGATTAACTTTATAAGAAACTGATCCAGAGTTGTCTGAAGTGGTTGTACCATTTTACCTTTTGACCAACAGTGTACTGGCTTTTCCCCATCCTTGCTGGTACTTGGGATGGTAGTTTCTTTATTAGTGATTCTAATAGGTAGTGGCATTTCATTGTGGTTTTGATTATCTCTGGTAACTAAATATTTATAGCATCTTTTTATATACTCATTGCCTTCTATATATATTATTGAGTAGATATATAAATTCTTTATTCTCAATGTGTATGCATGTAAGCATGATAACCTGATTTATATAACAAGTTTTTTATCAAATTACATGTTTTATGTATTTAATTACATGTTTCTCCATTCCTGTTTGTCTCTCTTTTCTTTTTTTAAAGAGTCTGTAAAAGATATTCCTTAATTGTGTGAATAAATTCATCTAAATCTGGATTTTTCCTTAAGGGAAGAATTTTAAAGACATATGATTTCATAGATTTTATTTTAAACAGCTTATTGAGATACATTTTACTCATGAAATCCATCTATTTCAAGGGTATAATTTAATAATTTTTATTAACTTTGCCAAGTTGTGCAACTGTCACCTTAAATCAGTTTTAGAACATTTCAACACCTCTAATAAGATCTCTCATGCCTCTTTACAGTTAATTCTCATTTCTACCACCTGGCCCAAGCAACAGTGGGAAGGTTTATAATCATAAAGTCAACTTAAGAGACATAAACCTCTTCAGATTTTCAGTTTCCTTTTGAGTCAGTTTTTTTAAATTGAGTCTTTCAGTGAACCTGTTTCCTTTCATTATTATTTATTTTATGGACATAAAATTACTCATACCATTTGTTTCCTTATCTTTTCATAAGTAGAGGGTCCAGAGTTATGTTCTCTCATACTGGTTGCTTCTCTCCTCTTTTTATTTCATGTCCAATTAAAGAGTCAATTTTACTTAACTTTTCAAACAACTTCTTTTGGTACTAATGATTTTTCTCTATTTTTGCTCTATTTCTATTTCATTGAGTTCTGCTCTTTATTATTTTTTTTCTTTCTACTTAGAGTTAACTTATTTTTTAATAGGGAGTTTATATCATTCTATTTTAGTTTGTATCATTCAAATTTACACAGTTTGCTTATATTATCATTTTAAATGATTTTTTTCTCCTATTTTTTTAATTTTTTATTTTTTTTATTGGTTGTTCAAAACATTACAAAGCTCTTGACATATCATATTTCATACATTAGATTGAAGTGGGTTATGAACTCCCAATTTTACCCCAAATGCAGATTGCACAATCACGTCGGTTACACATCCACAATTTTACATAATGCCATATTAGTAACTGTTGTATTCTGCTACCTTTCCTATCCCCTACTATCCCCCCTCCCGTCCCATCTTCTCTCTCTACCCCATCTACTGTAATTCATTACTCTCCTTGTTTATTTTCCCATTCCCCTCACAACCTCTTATATGTAATTTTGTATAGCAATGAGGGTCTCCCTTCATTTCCATGCAATTTCCCTTTACTCTTCCTTTCCCTCCCATCTCATGACTCTGTTTAATGTTAGTCTTTTCTTCCTGCTCTTTCTCCTTGCTCTGTTCATGGTTGCTCTCATTATATCAAAGAAGACATTTGGTATTTGTTTTTTAGGTATTGACTAGCTTCACTAAGCATAATCTGCTCTAGTGCCATCCATTTCCCTGCAAATTCTATGATTTTGTCATTTTTTATTGCTGCATAGTACTCCATTGTGTATAGATGCCACATTTTTTTTATCCATTCATCTATTGAAGGGCATCTGGGTTGGTTCCACAGTCTAGCTATTGTGAATTGTGCTGCTATGAACATTGATATGGCAGCATCCCTGTAGCATGCTCTTTTAAGGTCTTCAGTGAATAGTCCGAGAAGGGCAATAGCTGGGTCAAATGGTGGTTCCATTCCCAGCTTTCCCAGGAATCTCCAAACTGCTTTCCAAATTGGCCGCACCAATTTGCAGTTCCACCAGCAATGTACAAGAGTACCCTTTTCTCCACATCCTCGCCAGCACTTGTTGTTGTTTGACTTCATAGTGGTTGCCAATCTTACTGGAGTGAGATGGTATCTTAGGGTGGTTTTGATTTGCATTTCTCTGACTGCTAGAGATGGTGAGCATTTTTTCATGTACTTGTTGATTGATTGTATGTCCTCCTCTGAGAAGTGTCTGTTCAGATCCTTGGCCCATTTGTTGATTGGGTTATTTGTTATCTTATTGTCTAATTTTTTGAGTTCTTTGTATACTCTGGATATTAGGGCTCTATCTGAAGTGTGAGGAGTAAAAATTTGTTCCCAGGATGTAGGCTCCCTATTTACCTCTCTTATTGTTTCTCTTGCTGAGAAAAAACTTTTTAGTTTGAGTAAGTCCCATTTGTTGATTCTTGTTATTAACTCTTGTGCTATGGGTGTCCTATTAAGGAATTTGGAGCCCGACCCCACAATACTTGAATTATGTGTTATTTGGGCTTATGTTGTTTAATTTTCAAATATTTGAGGATTTTGAAGACATCATTTTGTTATTGACATTTAATTTAATGCTATTGTTATCAGAATTAATTCTATGATTTAATATGTATTAAGACCTGGTTTAGAGAGCAACATGGGATCTGTTTTGATTAATGTTCCATGTATCTTCAATATCATTGATCATTTCTTTTGCAGTGTGCACCTGTTGCTACAGGCATTGAATTTCAGATATTGAATTTACTCTATTAGATTTTTCATTTTTAGATGATCTAGTTGGTTCTTTTCAAAAAGTATTTTCTAGTTCTTTCCTAATTATATGTATTTCTTTCTCAAACTCCTCAACATTTTTACAGTGTCTGTTTGTATTAGTTTTCTATTGCCATGTCACAAGTTACCATTTATTGTGAGAAGTCTGGGCAGGTTCTGCTGGATTCTCTCCTTAGCCATCACAAGATGGAAATCAAGGTGTCAGGCCTAGATACCATCTGGAGGCTCTGAGAAGAGTCCACTGCTATCTTCTCTGAGGTTGTTAATAGAAATTGGCGCCTTGCCAAGATGGAGCTGATGTCCCTGCCTTCCCTCTGGCTGTCTTTCAACTAGTTCCTAGGACTACTCTCAGGTCCTTCCATGTGGTCTTCTTCCTCTTAGTAAAAGAGACTCTCCTTTGTGTCATATCTTCATCTTTCCTCACATCTGTTTTTCTCTTTTGCAACCAGCAAAGTCATTTTGTTTGAAGGATTCCTGTGGTGTCAGATGGGCTTCCTAGATAATCTCTTTACCTTTATGTCAACTAATTGATTACCTTAATTACATCAACATGAGCACTTTTCCATGTAATGTAAGAGACCATGTGGATAATTCCAGTACTTGGTCTACTTTGTTGTTTGTGTTTAGGTGCTAATTCCAAAATCTTTCATTCCAGATTCTCTTTTTGTTGAGTAGTTTTTTTTCCTCCAGCATTCTCCGTGTTTGATTTGCACTGAATTCAATACAGTGTAAATGTAACATAGTTATGTGTCTGCATTTTATTGTCACCCTTTAAAAACTGTCCAATTTTGTTTTAGTAGGCATGAAGGTACTTGTGGATCGAAATGATCTTTTCCAGGCTTATTCTAATATTATTTCTAAGACTGTTTAGGGTGAGTGTTTAGCCCTTCTACTCAACTGCAACTTTTCTGGGCTCTCTTTTATTAAGTGCTCCATGTCCTCAACTTCTATTTGGAGTGTCAGAATCCAAAAACTGATCTTCCAGTAACTTAATCTTAGCCTTTATAATGTGTAATATTTGTCCCTAAAACTCCTTTCCCCTCCTATCAATCCTGGCCCTAGAATAATGATTGGCACATTTCTGCATGAACTAGTCTTACACAGAAATTTGCAGTCCATATTCTCAAAAAAAAAAAAAACAGAAACAAAATGGAATCCCCAAGTCATCTATGAAGGACCAGATTCTGTGTACCCTGGCTAACTGTATAAAGATGAATAAGATACTGTAGAAACTGAATGTGTCATGATTTGTTGTTGTTGTTTTTTGTTGTTGTTTGTACTGGAGATTGAACCCAAGGCAACCACTGAGCCATCCCCAGCCCATTTTTAGATTTTATTTAGAGAAAAGTACTCACTGATTTGCTTAGGGTTTTTCCAAGTTGCTGAGTCTGGCTTTGAACTCACTATCCTCCTGCCTCATCCTCTGAAGCTGTGGGGATTACAGGTGTACACCATCATGCCCAGCATGTGTGATGATTTTCCAAACTCAGCATCACATTCTGGTTTCTCTAGTAACAGAACTTGCTTTCTTATACTTTCCCCCCAGTATTAGGATAGAACTCAAGGGTGCTTTACCACTGAGCTACACCCCTTATTTTGAGACAGGGTCTGGCTAAGTTGCCCAAGCTAGCCTCAAACTTGCAATCCTCCTGCTTCAGCCTCCTGAGTTGCTGGAATTACAGGAAAGTGCCACCATACACAGATAGAGTTCATTTGCTGTGTAATCCAGGTGTTTATATTTTCTGGCTATAGAAAGAAGGTTGTGCTTGTGACCTCCCTAAGCAGCCTATGGCAGTGGCCACAGTTAATGAATTAAGAATGAGCAGTTGACTCCAGAAAGTCCTATTAAAGTTTTCATGAAAGGTTTATCAAGTTCCTTACAGTTAGAACACCTTAGGTTTAAAAACTATTTTGAAAACAAAATCATTTCAAACAGGTGTGATGTATGCACCTGTAATCCCAGCAATTTCGGAGGCTAGAAAGGAAGATCGAAAGTTGAAGGCCAGCCTCAGCAATTAAGGGAGGCCCAAAGCAACTTACTGAGACCCTGTCTCAAAATTTTTAAAAAGCAAATCCACTTCAAAATACACTAATTATTGTTTGAGTTCCAAAAACTGTGCATGATGACTAAAAGGGTAGTAATTTATCTGCCAGTATTCCTGCTCTGCCTAATTTAGGTTTCAGTCACTGTCAGATAAAGATGGTGTGGAATGACAAAACCAGTTCTGATTCATTCAACACATGAGTGTATCTTAGGCACAAAACACCATTCACAGCATTGTCCCAGGTAAAATGATAAATAATCCCCAGCCCTTACCCTCAAGGATCTTATAACTTGGCAGGGGAAATAAGACTTGCACACAAATGCTTCACTACAAGGACGATAATGATGGCTGCCAGATGTTTGGGGAGAATTGAACAGAGCAAGGAAGGAACACAGAGTAAGGCAGCATTCCACAGTCAGCTAGGAGATGTGCATTCAGCAATTACAGGATGCAAGATGAAAATGGAGGAGAACAGCACCACCAGGGACACGTACAGGTGAAAAATCAGGTGGCACTATTTGTTACTTATCTCTCTTGTTGTTGTTGTTTGTTTGTTAGCTTTGTTTTGTTTGGGGCATGGAGTTTCTAATAAATAGCCTGAAATTAAAATTTAAAAATGGATGTAGTCTTGGTCAAAGACTGCCTGAGATGCGGGCGCTTAAAAACTAGCACTTGAGTTCCCATGTGTGCCTGTTTGTGGCTTCCTTTGCTGCTTCTTTCCCTTCCAAATTAGTTTGTGCTATCTTAACAGGATAGTATCTCCGGGGATTCCACCTTTTTTTTCCAGTATTGAAACAGAAGAACTAGAAGGGAATCTTTGGGGCTTCAAACAACAGAAAGAAAATACTATATAATTGAAAGAGTCGAGAGGCATTCTTTCTAACAGGCCTGGGTCCAGGAGCACAAATGTTTTAATGAAGCTCCAATCTCTTTCTTCCTCTCACTCTCTCACTTGATTTGTCTGTCTGTGTTGTCTGTCTCTGTCTCTTTATATTTATTTCTCTTCTTTTGAATTCAAATATCTCCCTGTTCATGTGGAAACTGCCGGCACAAAATATGACAGGGTTATACGCTCACAGCTGGGGGACTGGGAGAGAGAAGTAGGTGTCATCATTGTACACTATTGTACATGGTGTGCATTTACGTAGGAAGTCATCAAATGAAAGGGTGATTGATAGTTACACTGTGTACCAGGGCAGGTTTATATATGAATTACAGCATGGTTTTATGGAAGATCACAGTAAAACATCTTGTTCTTACAGAATCAGAATTGCATAACCATTTCCCAAAAGAGAATCATAAAGCATATTGAGGAAGGGGGACCATTTTTATCTGATTTGTACAGAAATATGTCTGTGTGGTATTTGGTAACCCTGAGTCTCCACTCTAGGTGCTCCATCTGGGGCTTAACTCTGAATGGCTCTGGTTGGGCTCTGTGCTCATCTTTGAACTCAGCACTTGGGCCAGAAGGATCTGATGCTCTGATTAGCCAGGCCTAGACTGTAGGAAATGGAATGGGTTCTCAAACCCAAGCTTTGAAATGTGCAGGGGTCTGTCCAAAAATAAATTGATGGAGTGTTCCACAGAAGGAGGAAAGTGGATATTCAGCAAAAGAAAACAAAACAAAAAGTCCTATACACCAGAAAATGTTGCTAATGATCTTTAGCTATCTTTGTGCTGGTTTTCTACACATAAAGGAACAGAGAACATTGGCCTAAAAAGAGCACCGTGGCCAAAGGGACATGGCCTATTTTAACAGAGGACTTGAGAGTTAAAAGATAACTTGGAGAGCATCCAGTTCAATCTCATCATTTTCCAGATGGGGAAACTAAAACTCAAGCAGGGGAATAGAAATGCCAAGGGCACACAGGTAGTTGGCGGCAGAGATAATAAACTACCCATCTTTTGTCCCTCCCAACTCCTCTTAAATGCAGTAATACTTTCCCATCATCAACAACAAACATCTGTGTCTGGTTTTCTTTCTGCCCTCAATTCTATGCAATATGGTTTTGGTGTGCTCCAACAGAAAGTCTCAGCAAGCCTTGAGTTAATCTCCTTGACTCTACTCTAGTTCCCAAGGACAAAAATATTACATGTCCTTACATAGGAATGAGAGCCACTTGTTGCTTTAATGGGCCAAGTTTTGCAGGAGGGAACACCTATAATAAAGAGCTTCATAATTGCAGTTGCAACCTGCTTTGGCATCCAGACTTTACCCCAGGATCCCCAGCAGAGAAAGAGAAAGGCATTCCTAATCTACAGGGAGACTTATGTGTGTCCCTTTCTCCTAGCAGCACCTCTTCCCTGCTGTTTCCTAACCCGCAAAAGCTTGTCACCAGCTCAGAAATGTCTCTGGAAATAGGTAGGAGGGAGCCTTACACCTGTCAGAGCTAGAGAAGAAAGTGTGCTCTGCGGAGTTCTCAGTTCCATCTCTAGCGACAAAAAGAAGAAAAACAATGAGTCCGAGGTTTTTGACACAGAGCTGCTGGAGACTGCGGTCAGTGTAGCCAGCTATAGCCCTAGTAACCCCTAAATACCAATGATGCAATGCTATCTCTAACGTTTGCTCTTGGCTTCTACTTCCCTACAGGCTAGTCCAGTGTCTAGCCCTATGGATAGGATAAATGTCTAGGTAAATGTTTTTTAAATCATGAATCAGACTCCGGTGTGTTATAGGTTTTTCTTAGTAAAAACTAGCACAAGGATGAATCAGGAGTAAAGACTAGGTTATCCCAGTGCCACTCCTTCCCTGGCTTCTCCTCCTCCTCCTGGTTCCCTCGCGTTCTCCCAGAGGGAAGAGCCAAGTCTCCGAACCTAGGGACTGGGAGCAGTCAGCACCAGTCATCCCAGGCTCATCCCAAGACTGCTGCCACCTATACCCATAATGTTGGTGTGGGTGTAGGAGGACAAGAGGCTTCCACAGTGAGTTGGGGGCAAGAGCTCAGCCTTCGCCTGCGACCCGAAATCCCTAGATTCCTTGGGGACCATGAAACTCCCATTGCGAGGCAACCTCCCCCCTTCCCCGGCCGCCCACCCACTCCCCCCGTACCTCAGCACGCAGCCCCTCCCTGCGTGATGATGCAAACCAGTGGGGAGGGCGGGCGCTGGGAAGGGTGGGGAGAAAAGGAGAGCAGGCGAGGAAGGGAGGGAGAGAGTGGGAGGAGGAGAGGGAGCCGAACGACCATTTAAAGCGATAGCAGTCCCTGCCCTCTCCCCAGTGCTGGGCTGTTCGAGAGCACAAGCCGCAAGCCCCGGCGCGAGCGCGGCGCACTGGCAGGCGAACCCAAGAGCGCTAGGCGCCCCAGGCTGGCGGGCGCCCTGGGACCCCTCACCCTGTCTGGCTGCCCATCCTCGGGCGCCCCCACCTTCGGTGCCTGCAGAAGTCCCTGGGCTTCCCCAAAGGAGCTCACCTCTAGGGGCCCGGACCTCCGGGAGCCCACCACCATCCCCTCCAGTGCCGCCGCCGCCACCACAGCAGTCCGAGCAGCATGGTCCAGCTGGGGAAGCTGCTCCACGTCCTGACTTTGATGAAGTTCCCCTGCTGCGTGCTGGAGGTGCTCCTGTGCGCGCTGGCGGCGGCGGCGCGCGGCCAGGAGATGTACGCCCCGCACTCGATCCGGATTGAGGGGGACGTCACCCTTGGGGGGCTGTTCCCGGTGCACGCCAAGGGTCCCAGCGGAGTGCCCTGTGGCGACATCAAGAGGGAGAACGGGATCCACAGGCTGGAAGCTATGCTTTATGCCCTGGACCAGATCAACAGCGATCCCAACCTGCTGCCCAACGTGACGCTGGGCGCGCGGATCCTGGACACTTGTTCCAGGGACACTTATGCGCTCGAACAGTCGCTCACTTTCGTCCAGGCGCTCATCCAGAAGGACACCTCCGACGTGCGCTGCACCAATGGCGAGCCCCCCGTTTTCGTCAAGCCAGAGAAAGTAGTTGGAGTGATTGGGGCTTCGGGGAGTTCGGTCTCCATCATGGTAGCCAACATTCTGAGGCTTTTCCAGGTAGGGGGGGGGCGCTCCCTCGGGTTGGAACATGCTTTGGTTCTAGGCGCTTTTAGCTTTAATAGCTGGTTTGGACTCCAGGGTTGCGGGGTCAGGTCGGCCTTCCCGCATTTCCACTCTGGAAATCCCGCCGAATCCCTCCCTCTCCATCCTAGGAGGTTCCATCTCTCCCCTGTCCACGCTCCACTCCATCCGACTTGACATTCTGGATTTATGGCCCCATTTACAAGAAGCAATCTGCGAAAAACAAGGCGATGATTTAAATGGGTTTGCATTAGAGTGAAATATGGTCCGAAAACCGGCTGGTAAAAGTGCTGGGCTCCTAGAAAAGCAGGTTAGGCGCATGGATATGAAAGATGAGAAGATGCCTAGAAACTGGGCATTTCCTAACTCCCTAGCGTCCCACCTGGAGCCACCTAAGAAACCTCAAGTTCTTTGGAAAATTTTGAGACGACCTTAAGGAGGCATTTCTTAAACTGAGGGGTCAGCTAGATGTGGATGTTAATAGCTTTTCTTTCTCGGGTTGGATTTCCGACCTGTAGCCAGTCTTCAACAGAGCCAGGGGCAAGATACGTGGGGGAACCTCCCCAAACGTGGAGATGCCACCTGCAGACGTGACCCCCCAATTGATTTCCTCCGGGCAATTTTTTTTTTTTTTTTTTGCACCATCTAAATTGCATTTGCAGTTCCGCCACTGGCAGGAGCTGGACGATCAGCTTTCTACTCTTGCCACTTAAGACCTCAGCCCAGAGATGAGCTCATGCTAACTGCGAAACAAAATAGCTTTCACTGCCTGCTCCCTCCGCCCCCTCGCCTTCCACCTCCCTAATTCAGCCCCCAACCCCAATCCTGGACTCTGATCTCAAAGGAAGATTCTCAGAGCAAGGCAAGAATGCGCCTGGGGCGGTGGGGTGCGCTTAGCAGGGACCCGAGGTTCTACTCCGGTTCCCGAGAGCCGTGGCAAAAATTGGAGGAAGGCAGATCCGGGACTGATGAGCGGTGGGTTCTACCGCAGTGCTCTCTCGCCTCCTGTTCCTGCAGCCTCTGCCCCGGGGCTCCAGTGCTGCATTGGGTAAAAATGGATAGCTTTGAGCTTCAGAAAATGAGTTTCAGAGTCTCGGCGACAGAGGGATCTCTTCTCCGTGTTTCTTCCTGTATGTGCATCTATCTCTGTCTCCTTGCTCTGTTTTCCCTCCCTTTATTATTTATTCTCCCCCTCAACCTCTGTTTTTCTCAAGAATCCTTTCTCAGTTGTAAGTTCTACATTCATCTCTGTCTTGATATGGCCCTTTCTTAATGAAAGGTTCTCTGTGCTTAATGGTACCCAAGCCTGGTTAATCCCTTCCCCAGATGTGCTTGATGTTCCTGGCACCATTATGCTGTCCAAATCTGAGAAATTGTCTCTTTCTTAAGAGTTTTCTCTAAGGGTGTGGGTTTCAGGAGGGGACTCCTTGTCAAACTCAGGATGTCACTGCTCACCTCCTTGGGTGCAAAGTTTGTTTTCAAGAAGGGGGGGCATTCATCCAAGGGGGCAGCCTGGCATGGCCCCTCTGGTCCTTAGAACAACCCTGATGCCTCCTGAGTGTACCAGTATAGACAGTCTCTAGATGTTTGTAAACCTTAAGTGCTTTGGGGTTAGATTAAATCTGGGTTGCTTGCTTTGGGGGAAGAACCTGGGGTTTTATAATCAAAACCCAGAAGTACTTCCCTTATCTCTGAGCTCAGTGCTGGACAACTTGAGAGAGCAGTGCTTGGGGTGATAATAGCATTTTCCTCTCATTCCTGGGGCTTGAAGGCACATTTTGTATTTAGCATTTTCAAATCATTTTGCTGCCTGTTTGTCTCTTCACTCAGAGCATTGAGCCCACTGCAGATGGACCTGTGGGTCTGAAAAAAGGGAGACACGTTGAAGTCAAGAAAGCCTTTGCAGGTTAAGCTCAGAACTGTTTGCTGGAAAAGATTACAGCAGGAACCAATTCCTCATCTTAGTGTTAGAACCTGAGGCAACTTATGGAAACAAACAGCTGATCTTACAATCAGTTTCCCCATTCCCTGAGCCCCAGAGAAGAGGAACTGAATGCCAGTGTGTGCAGTGTGGGTTGGGACTAAAACATTCAAAGAAAACACTGTCATTCCTCTAATTTGCAAATTGCAGCTATTCATCATGTTGGATTGAACAGCTGAGGGGAAAAGAGCCCCCCGTTTTCACCTGCATTTTATTGAGAAGAGGTTGCACTAACTTGTAGCTTGTGTTGCAAGCTAGATAGCCATTAGTTAGCCATTGCCCAAGTTGACGTGTGAGTGTATGTGTGTGTGTGTGTGTGTGTGTTTCTTTCCCAGTGGTTTTTTTTTTTTTTGCATGTGATTTCAGAAGCTCCTAGCATGCAAGTCCAGCCCCCAGCTTTCCAGCTTCTGACAGCCTGCAAAATGAGTAAGGAGAATAATGGTGCACGGACCCCATTGTTCATAAACACAATCAGAGAATGAAGAAAAAGAGAATAAGTGAATCTTCTCTGGGATTCCAGGGTTCAGCTCAATTAAAATTGTCCTATAGAAAATAAATTCCTCCAAATGATTGAATTCTTTACAATGATTTGAGTATTCTTTTTCCCTCTGATCCCTCTGGGTTGCTGGGGTGTGAGGTGAAGCCAAACTAATCAATTGAGGTATAAATCTATGGTGAGCTAAGTCTCTAGCTTGGGAGAGGAAATTCTCTGGGACTAAAGTGTGGGGGTGTTGGGGAGCAGGAGAGAGTAATGAGATAGCAATAGATGTAACAGCTGCTGCTGCTGCTGCCACTGGCAAAGCATTGGGATGAAGTTCTTTGCTGAAAGTGAGGACCTGGGTTTGAATGACTACTAAATAGTGTCTTTGACTTGTAATTCTCATTTGCCCCTTCCTGTTCTGGTCCAAAGATAACCCAAAGATAGGAGCTGAGCAACTGCCCCCTCTCTCTCTCTGCTCTACAGCCACACTGAATAGGTTAGTAAATGACATGGCTGAGAACAGGAATCATATCCAGTGGGTCTTCCAAATCCAGGAATTTGAGGCTAATGAAATTAGTGTGTGGCCAGGGCTCTGCCAAGTAGAATTAAATCAGTACCACTGCCTTGCAATGCATTTTCAGCCTGGAAGCATCAGGGAGGAATTTCTGGAGATTTGTATTTGAGCCTGTGCAAAATAATACTCTCTTAATGCTAAGAAAGATTAAACATAAATTAATATTGACTATGAGTAACATATTTTGAGAAAATAATCACATAGTGGGGATGGCTTACAGTTGAGAGGTTATATAATTTGGTGACCAAAGAATAAATCTCCTCTGACCACTGTTTTATGGGTTGTAAATAAGATATATTATACTGGGAAGTAATGGGAACATTTTTATTCAAGGCTCCTCTGTTATTGACTTGAGAGCAAACACTATGACAGTATAAATAACTTTTGCTACATCCGATTTTGAATGAACAGTATTTTACATGTAGTGACATGGATCAGAGTATAGACTTGGAATTGAATAGCATCTCTTCCACTTGTCCTCTCCCCCAAACTAACTAGATGGAAATAATGGTCAACTGTATCCTTATGGGAGCATATGCAAATATAAGACCGTACCAAAATTGACATACATTTGTAAATGTGTTAATATTTTTTTCATCTGCTCATTGAAAAAAATACAATGTCAAACTTCTAGGATAGTATTTTATACATAAGTGCTTACACTTTCCCTTCCTTTCTACCCAGCTCCCACTCTTCTCTCTCTCCCCCTGTTCTCTCTCTTATGTAATAGAACAGAACTCAGCTCCTGGGGTAATGTGGTATTACTATAGTGGGGAATTTTTTTTAAAGGCAACTCTATCCTACATATTTTTTAAATTGCATAAATATAGGTGTCACTGCCATTTGGAATAATCTGTATAACAATCTCTGACTCTACATTTACTGGGTTTTAGGAAATTTACCTAACAGATGGTGAGTGGGAACTTTTTAAAGGGGCATTTTTTAAAAGAGCAGAGAGGGAAGGAATGAAGACATGCACCTGCTATATTTGAAGAGACTTCCTTGTGTATTTTATGTATATGCAACCCATATAATTAGGATGTCTTTGGGCATTTTTCCCCTGGGGAATAATTGAAGCAATGAGCAAGTTTACTTCAGTTTCACAAATGTTTGGAGTTTTGGCAAACGACAACTGCTCTATTTTTTGTACCTACCTGCAGATTATGTCTTATTAGATATAAAACACCATAGGTAGGTTACAGAGTATTCTGTAGTCTTTCTTAATCCTGCCATCATCAGGAAGTTAAGTTACCCTCAATAAGTCACTTAATTATTCTTCACTCATCTACTTCATTTGACTTTTCTCTTTAAAAAATGTAGTTTCTAATTACATATATAGAGCATAATTTTTCATATCTCTGGTTGTATACAGAGTATATTCACACCAATTAATGTCTTCATACATGTGCTTTGGATAATATTGCCCATCACATTCCACCATCATTTTTAACCCCTGTGCCCCCCTCCCTTTCCCTCCCACCCCTCTGCCCTATCTAGAGTTTGTCTATTCCTCCCATGCTCCCCCTCCCTACCCCACTATGAATCAGCCTCCTTATATCGCTGTCATATGTAAATTTTAAAAATTAATTAAAAATGTAGTTTCTAGGAGTGTCTCCTCTTTTTCTTTAGATTGGAGAAAATTTGCTCTTATCAAAACCTTCAGACACATCTTTCCAGTTCCCTGTTAGAACTTTCAGTGAGTTTGGGAGAATTTAAAAGGGTATTTTCACATAGCTGACTTGGTCGTTATTTACTAATTTCCCATATTGAGACTTTTCGGGAATTCTTTTATCAATCTGCTCCTCCATCATATAGATCAAGGATGGTGGTAGAGAAAGTGACCTTGTGGGAGCTAACTATGTGGTCAAGACAGGGTAGGAGAACTCTGGAGTTTACAGTTTCATCTATCCAGTGTTCCATCCCATCTCATCTTACAACAGTATTAGGTTTCTCTTTGGGGAAACTGCTAAATAGTGACAGTCTGCCTGTGTTCTTGGCCCCAGAGATGAGTCACTTGTCCCAGGCTGAATAAATCTGTTGATTAATTCAGTTGTAGGTATCTGACTATCTAGACCAATCAGAATCCTCCCCAAGACATATCTGTCAAAGAAAAGTGGGAAAATTATTTCTTCTCTCTGGAATTTCCAAAATGGAGTTGATGGGATGCTGGGGCAGCCAGTGACCATCCAACTCAGGAAAACACTTTCTGTAGCAAAGACTCACACTGAAGTAAATGGGGCTTAATAGTAGAGAGAAAGCTGGAGCCCAGCTGACCTGGAACTTATAAGTCCAATTAGCACTGAATCTAGATTCACCTCTAAATTTTTAGTACATGTCTTTAAATTAAAAAAAAAATTCCTCACTATTTGAGCTTGATTTTTGCCACATACAATTGAAAACAATTGATTTTCTACATTAATGTAACTTTCACTGACAGGCATTCATTAAGTGAAGAATAACATACATTTTTTGTGCTTTAAACATAATCCTTCTAGCCCTGGTTTGGGATCTTCAGGAGTCTACATCCTTTCTTACTCTTTCTAACATATATTACAATTTCTTTAAAGCATTCATTAGTACATTTTTCCTATCTTGATGCAGTTCAGAGAGAGGGCAGATACTTTTGATGTAAACTGTAACCTATGGGCCTCTTGTCTAGAAGCTTTGGAACTGTACTCAGTTCCCTTCATTAAAGCAAATCTTCTGTTGATATCCCCAGGGCACAGAAACATTTTCATGGCATAATGGAATACAAAGTATATTAAACTTCTGGGTCCCTATACAGTAAGCAACAAGCCTGACTCTACTTTGGTCCCCTTTTCTTTAAATATGCAACTAAAATCAGTTGCAAACACATTTTCCCAACAACTAAATTGCATATATGGTTAATATTTAAGAGGATATTTATGCAATATATATATACATATATATAGCCAGAGTAATTAACTAATGGACCTTAAAAATTGATACAGTAAATATAAATGTTATATGCATAAAAAGAAAACCCTTTTGTAGGAAATATGTATCTGAAAAGAGTATCATAATTCTTAATGTATGACATGTTCATGTTTGACAACTAACCTTCAATTATGTTTACTACTAAATGTTTCTTGAATCAAGTTCTTAGATTATAAGATCAAAAGTGAAATATATAAAATTACAACAGTATAGGCTACATATCACATTTTATGCAAATAAGAGTTCTAATTTTTTTTCAATAATAGTAATAGTGACCACAATAACAATCTGAGTCCTCAGTACAAACTGAGCCACTGTGCCATGTACTAAAAATATCTTCTTCCCGTTTAGTTCTCACAATAGTCTTAGAAATGTACATATTGTCATCTTCATTGTCCAGCTCGGGGGGAAAAGGAAAGTAATTTTTATAACCCAAAGTCACCTAGCTGGTGAGGAGCAAAGTCTGGGTTCCAACTTCGTGTTTTCTGATAACACTCAGGCTGTTAATGACTATGTATACTGCTCAGTCATTGCACAAATGTAGAAATGATTAGCATAATTATAGATTTGCCTGCCCTGAAAACATAGTGGTTAGAAGACATCAAAGTTGCCAGTTACTTCTATATCTATTTACAGAAATACTGTATTTCACTTCTAAGACAAAATGAATTCTGTAGGCCCATAGAAACTGAAACACACAATCTCATATCTCCAAATATAAGGTTCCTCTTCTCTGTTAGTCACCAGGTAGCCCATTATGCAGGCTCAAATCTACAGAATTTTCATTCAAATAAATGAGAAGAAAATCTTCCTTATTGTCCTGATTCAGTGCTCATCATCATGATTGTTGATGGCTCTTCCTAAACTTTATTTCTTTCACTCCACCCTTTCTACAAACCTCAGTGGAGAAATCCATCATGCAGATACATATGCAAAAGTGAGAGGAACGGATTAATACAATTGCTCAAAGTGAAGTTGACAGAGCACAGGAAGTACCTCCTAATAAATGCAGCACTAATGTTTGTGTGGGCTGTGGAGGGAAGGATAGGAGAATTTTCATTTTAATGGATTATTTTGCCTCTTGCTATAAAAGTGCTGCAGCTTAATAGTTTTATAATTGGCCATTTACAAAAGTCTCCATCTCTGGGTGTTGTGTGTTCTCCATTCCGAGCTGCTGACTTTTCCTCTGTGTCTTGGTGGAAGGTAGCAACTTAGCCACTTATAAGGGCTCAGTCCTTCTGCATCATTGTTTAGATGGAAATATTTCTGTTAAAGTAGTATTTAAACATTTTTATCATGTTTGAAACTTGAGTATGCTATGAAGGTATCTGGTCAGGCAAACATCATTGAGGCCATTGCTCATGAGAAAAACATAGTATCAAGAGAATTATCAGAATTTCCCTATAAGGATTAATAGTCAAATCCTGGAATTAGACAGACTTGGACTGAAATCATTACTCTCCACTTAATACATGTCTGACCTTGATCAAACTGGTATCACACATTTCACCAATTCCTTCATCTTTGAAATGTGGACAATAAAAATTTGCCTGTCTGACAGAGTAATTGTAAGAATTGCATGAAATATGCATGGAAATATTTTAGCACTGAAGTTGGCATAAGTGTTCTATAAATCTAAAAGCTATTCTTTTATTATTATGGTACTATCATTAAATGTCACTACTGCTTAAATAATCACTATTGCTAAATTTGCTGTAAAATGACCCTATTACCTATACTGCATTTCACTCTTTTCTGTTTTCTTTTTCTTTGAATGGAATGTCTGGGGGGCTGGGGTAAGAGAAATACTTTATTGATACTGTTCCGTGGAATGAGAATTTTCATGCCCTGATTAAAACAGATCACAAATTCTGTGAAGTTAAGGTAGCAGAGAAGCTAAGAGCAGTGGAAGTTAGCCAGACCCAAGTTTGGATTTCTATGCAACACTTTTATAGCCGCAGAATTTCTGGAAAATTTCTTAAACACTTTTTCTCTCTTAACTCCTATTTTCTTCATCTACAACCTAGAAATATATATTAAACCCCTTCCATGTGTACTTCCATGGACATATCAATAAAAAGCACACACTTTCTTTCTCTGTCTCTCTCTTCTTTCCTCTCTTTCAGCTTACACTAGCATGTGTGAAAACAGATGGGTGTTATAAATAAATCCTATGTTATATTGGAAGTTGTGGGATAAGGGAAGGAAGAGAACCTGGAATGTGCTGAAGACTGCTGGGTCAGCCCTGCTGCAAGGGTTTACATGTAGCTCCAGTTTCAAATAGTGTGGTCAGGGTGGCCTTGATAGGGGGACATGAGCAATGACTTGAGGTCAGAGTTGGTGGAGTGGATTTAGGAGAACATTGCTGCCTGGGAACAGGAACAACCAATGTTGAAATTCTAAGGCAAAAGTGGGCCTGGCATTTGGAGAGATATCCAGGAAGCCACTGTAGTTGTGCAGAGTCAATGGAGAGGAAGAGGCAAAAGGAAGACTGAGGTCTCAGGTGTGATGGAGACAGTGTTAGGCCTTGGAGGTCATCACAAGCACTTTCTTTTTTCTATATGTAGACAACCACAGGTAGGATCCAGAGGTTTGACATGATTTCTTTTGTTTTAAAAGGCACTGTAGTCAGTATTGAGGATAAGGAAGGAGGAATGGAATCAGGGAGAACAGATAGCAGCTACTTCTAAGTGTTCCTGAGATAGATGATAGTTTAGTGGCTTCAGCTGGGATGTTGGCAGCAGACATTCCAAGAAGTGGCTTATTTGAAGTAGTATCCCCTAGTAGATGGAATGTGGGATATGAAACCAAGAAAGCCAACAAGGATAAATCCAAATCCAAGATTTATAATTTGATTATCTGGAGCAGTGTCAATACTATCATTTGAAATGCAAAAGACTCTAGGTGGGGCAAGTTTAGGAGTTTAAAGATCAATTTTGAAGATAGAAGGTTCAAGATAGTTTCCTCACATTCAGGTAGAGATGTCAGCTAGACAGGTATGCAACTTTGGAAGGAAGATCTGAACAAGAGGTAAATTTGTATAAAATGGAGATTTTAAGGATGATTACAGGGCTGGGATGTAGCTCAATGGTAGAGCCCTTGCCTAGCATTGAGGGGTCCTGGGTTTGATCCCCAGCACCACCTCCACACACAAAAATAATAATCACATGAAAAGGTTACTTCCAGCATTGAACACAGTTAGCACTGTGGGTTCTGAAAAATCCATATTAGCAAAAAATAATTATCACAAATGAAAAAGAAATTATGTAGTTTGTTTTCTTGGTACAACTGAGCACAATGGTTTCACATTATTCTACTAATATTTAATACACAATTATTTTAGTCAGATGCCATTAGGACAAACACTTAGAAGAAGCATTTAAATTTCCTTCCCCCCCCCCCACGAAATTGTAATTGTAAACATATTCTGTAAGGCTTAAGTTAGTTGTGATTGGGTACTTCTTTAATGAGAAGCAATTTAGAGCTTTTTAGTTGGGAGTCTACTATTTATTATAATAATAATAATAATAATTATTATTATTATTATTTGCCTCATTAAACTTGGTTGAGAATTAGTCATCTCTGATACATTTGCTAAGTTTAGGCAGTTACCCAGGTATTCAAGAAGAAAAACTATGCCTGCCTTAAGATACCTCTTTGGATACTTTGAACAGTTCATGAAATTCATAAATTTTATTAATATCTTATTTTTTAAAAAGTACTTATTTTTTGGTGCTTGGGATTGAACCCAGGGCATAGTGCCTGATTAAACCTGTACTCTCCTACTGAACCATGATTCCAGTCCTTCATTCACCTTTTAAATGAAAACTGGATAGGGAAATTTTATCTCCCTGGTTTAGATTCCCTTTAGATATTTATATACCCTTAATAGCCTCTTTGGCTTCACCGAAATTTTGTTCCTTATTTATTTGGCTACCAGATATTGGTCTAAATATGTACTTATACTCAGAATTCATGACCATGTTGTCTCTACTCATCTATAATTTTATTTTACCACTATCATTATGTAAGCTATATTTTAATTGTAATTATAACACATTTTATATCAACACACATCCATTTCTAGTGTTCAGGGGGAGAGCAGCATGTAGTAAATTTTATGAAAATATAGCATCTGAAGAACAGAACAGAGGGTAATTGTGTAATTCTGTATTCACTATAATTAAGTTCAGTGGAATTGGCATAATAGAATTAAGATTTAAAAAAAAACACACATTGAGGCACCGTGGCTCCCTCTCAGCCACCCTTTTTATGCCTCATCACACCGACTTAGCATCTTTTTATATAGAAATAATAAAACAGGCCAGTAGATAAATGACAGGCATAAGAGTGTACTAGGAAAATGAAATACTGCTTTTGATTTTGGAAAGACCACAGTTACTAGCTTCTCTGCCTACTGGGACCACCATTTCTGGAATAGTTAAGCATAATGTCAAATATACTGTCTCACCATCCCCCTTAGTAAGGACATATTTATATTTTAAGCTTTGCTTCTTGCTTTTTGATAATTAATTAAGAAGATTATCACAAGACTGCATCACGTAAGGCTGATTTCATTGTTATGAAATGATAGGCAGCAGCTTTCCCTCACCTTCCACTCTTCAATACCACCACACCCCTCATATACTTGTCCTGGACTTGAAATTTAAGTTTGGACAGCAAGAATGACTTCTGGGAAAAGTTAAAAAGTTGCACTTTTTAATCTTGGGGAGCCAGTATAGCTATGGTTAAGCATTTAGGTACTAAACATGGCTCAAATCCCTGCTTTTACTTGCTAACTGCTTAACAAATTCCATGGGCCTCTCACTATTCCTACCTGAAAAATAATGATAATAATGGTTCTATCCTCCTAGGACTTTTTCAGGCTTAAACAAGATTATCAATGTCAAGTGCTTAATACAACACCTACAGCCCAGGGGAGTTGATTGTTGATTTATCAGTAGTGTTATTGCTATTTTTTTCATATGTGATCAGTCTTATGCCTTATTCCATTACTCCCTAACCCACATACCTGTCCTTTCCCTGTGCAAGGGCAGGGTTGTCAGAGAGTATTTGCTTCCCAATATCTGTCACCTAGTCTTCACTGGTCCACAGCATCTGTTGCTGCTCATTAAAGCAATCTCTTGTTTAAGAAGGAAAATTGGGTGTTAGGGCAAGTTAGAGTCAAGGAAAAAGACTTTTCTCTTCTCATCACCTAGGGAACCACTGAGGAAAATATTCAGGCAGAAAGGAGCATCAAGCAAAGGGAAAAAAGCTTAATTATATAGTTCTGTAATTGAGGCCAAAGTCAGACAGACAAAAATTGAATTCATTCCTATCATGTACTGACATTGGGTCTTAGATGCCTATTATAATCTCTGCAATCCTGAGTCTACATCTAAAAGAAAGGAATAGTAATATTAGGGCCTACTGCATGCTGCTATTGTGAATAATAAAAGAATAAATCCTTTGAAAGCACTGGGTATATGGGTTGGCATATAGTATGTGCTCAATCAATGTTGGTTGCCATGACATTTTTCCATGACTAACATTATTGCTCAGTAGGTCCTTCCTTTTCTTGAATTTCACAAGATCACTTGGATAATCAACTTTATATTTATTAAGCTTCACTTACAAGTAATGCCTCAGGAACCTGGAAGTTCTTCAGTTTGCCCCGGTCAGGGTCAGCTCTAGGTGTGGGCACATCAGTACTACCACTAACACATCATGTTTGTCACCATCTTCACCACACTGACTACACTAAGCACATACTCTGTGTCACGTAGGAGGATTGAACCTGTATAGGCTTTATGCCCTTTGTTTTCACATGGGTAGGAGAAATCCTTTTCACCTGTAAAGGCAGTAAGGCATTGGAAGGCTATACATGACCCACAGTAAAAGAGATGGAGTCAGGATATTCAAACTCTGACTCTCTGAGCTCAGTAGTCCTAAAAATGTAGTTTTCCTACATCCTAGTGAGAAGATCACCTTTCAGCCACTCCTGTTAGAGAAGGTTCTTGATGCCCATTTCTCTTTAGCTCCTATGCCATCCTAGTGTCAGAGCTGATAGGAGGAGAAAAGAGGGTCTCTTCAAAAATCAAAGGGAACTTCCTCCCTTTAGCCTTTCCTCCAACAGCTAGCTAACATTTTATTTCCTTCTTAAGAATCCCTACATGTTCATTTGGGGACTTACTTTGACCTTTCAGTATTTTTACATCCTACACATGACTCATTCACTCTATCTAAAGTTAATTTATTTGTGGTCAAGTGTGAGGTCTTACTCATCCTGGAGTACAATTATCTCCTGTAGCATCTAACTCTATGCTTCTTATCTTATAGGGGTTCTGCAAATATTTATTTGAGTTTTGTTGAATTGTGTCCAATAGTACATTAAAAGTTACATAGAAAATTCTTTCTTAAAAGGTGACATTCAAAATATATTTATAGCCTTTTTATAGGAGTTTTAACTCATGATTCTGCAGACACTTTTTTCTCTGTTTACATTGGGTATAGGTTGAATATCCTTAAGTGTAAAACCTGAAATCTAAAATGCTCCAAAGTCTGAAATTTTTAAAGTATCAATATGGCACCACAAGTGGAAAATCCCACAATGGCCTCATGAGTCATTTTCAAAACATAGGCACACTATGATATTATATAGATTTACCTTAACACTTGTGAATAGCTGTACATAAAGCATAAATAATTTATGTTTAGACTTGGATTCCATACTAAAGATATTTTCATTATGCAAATATTCTAAAATTTGAAAAACCAATCTAAAATCCATGTTCTGGACCCAAGTATTTCAGATAGGGATCCTTAACCTGTAATCCCTACTACCTTATTTAATATATACTGATAAACCCTAAGTTTCCTGTAGGAATTTTATGAATTTTCAACTGATTTTAAGTTAGCTTGTTGCTTGTGTTGTTGATTTATCCATTAGGAATGCCATCAATTGATCATGGCAGAGTTGGTATAGTGTAGGGAGATGCATCTTAAATCCATAAATTTGTCTTCTGAAGAAGTAACATGAAGAACTAGAGTCTTTTTATATTTCTGGAGAACATCAATTTTTCATATATAAATTTGCTCACTTAGGAATATAAAACTGTCTTAAGAAGGCTTATCATAATATGTTCATCTTCCTTTTACCAATCTTAATGGGAAGAGACTAGGCTGAATGAAGAATGTCACTATGGCATGGATCAGGGACCATTGGATAGGAGTCAGTGCCTTGGGTATGTTTTCTTGTGTATTTGTTTCCTCCCTATTAAGATCAGATAATGCCTTAAGTGCTTTCTGGATGCAAGGAAATTTTCTGACCTCTATAACTGGATTGCGTCATTTCATCCCAGATAGTCATACTGTAAAAAGACATGATAGAATGATCCCCACAGTGCATACATAGAACAGAGCCTCAAAAACAGTTAAATGCACATGTTAACCAATGGTGGAGGTGGATCTTGAGCTAGGTCTACATGACTGACAAATCAGAGGTTTTTAGCACTGAGATAAAGTTGTGTGTGACTCTCTGAGGGTGGATTCATTTCTATACTTTTCTTACTCTTTTTGTAATTAACTCAGTGTGATTGTAAGTTCATAAGGGATAGGAGGAATTCCAGGCTATTCAATAGTATTTTCCTTAGATATAGGTGAGGGTTATTTTATGACACCAATTCATTCATTCATTCATAATGTATTGAATACCTACATGTGCAAGGTCATGCATTGTAGTAGTAAGCTCCCTTTCCTTAAATTCTTCCTCAGCAGACACAAAAGTCTTGGACTGGTTCACCTGATATACAGAGGGTTTGGTGCTGGGAGCCTAAGGAGGGGGTGTCTCATTCTGACAAAACCAAGACTGTTAATGTACCACATTCTGATGTTGTAGTACAACAACACACTTACCTTACTGTTTTTGCCTGGGATTAATGATGAAATAGATTCAAATTTGAACATGGAACATGCATGTATTTATGGGTTGATGGCCCTACATGCATATGGACATGTGACATCAGCTGACAGCTACCTGCCATCCACCATGACTACTTTCTACAACCTGGGAAAGTTATTTTCTTATTTCTCCAAGGGAAAAGCACTTGAAAATGGCACAGGGTCCAGTGTCCTAGTGAAGACATCATGGCTAAAATGATGGATTTTCAAATATGAATCTGTGACCTGTATGAAGTAGACTGATATTTTAAAAGTAGAAAATGAAATTCCTTTACAATTCATGGAGGAAAAAAATAGCTACTTCATAATTTCCTGATTTTAAAAGTTTCATATATGTATACTTACATGTGCAAGGTCATGTATTGTGGTAAATAAATATATATATGTATATATATATACATATATATATATATAAACAACTTGAAATTAGTTTATATACATATATGTGTGTGTGTGTGTGTGTGTGTGTGTTTGTCTTCTGATAGCAAGAAGTAAGTGAAGTCATAAGCATCTATACACACAGGAAAATAGCTGATTCAATTTAATTTATTAACTTGCTTTTTTGTAGATTTGTATCTATGATTTTCTATCTGAATAAAATATTTCTTTCACTTTCCACCACAAAATTACATTAAGACTAATATAAACCTGTTCCAAATATCTTAGTGTAGTTTTAATTATTAATAGCTTTCACAAGAATGGAATCACAAACATACCTCCAAAAATCATTCAAAAGTTTAATTATTGAAATTTTACTTATACTTATTTACATTTGTGAATTTTAGAAAGTAAATATTTAATCATATTTACTTGTTTCTGTCCTTCTGATTGAAGATGGCAAACATTGAAGGAAAAAAATTAAAATTAAATATGTATTATTCAAAATCATCAAAACTGAATAAATGCCAAAGACATTTAAGTAATTAAACTTTCAAAGGGCACTTTCTTGTGGTAGTAGTATTTATTCCTCTGGAGGAATTCATCCTGAAGCTCTACTGAGACTTTTGGGACACCCAGTTTAATGAGCAACTACTATTAGTGTGGGACAAAGAGTACTAGGGGTTCCAGAGATGGACATAAAATAATAACATTATAACCAATAAAAATTGCAAATCCTGTCAAATAAGAAAACAGAGAAATAAACCACACATTAGAAATAGCAGAGATATTCAAGTGTTAATGTGCCAAAAAAAAATCACATGGTAAGCACCCTTCCACAGTTGGACAGGTGCAAGGTCTAGGAGACTGTATTTTTGTTGAACATCCTCTGGAGGTTCTCAGACAGATGTTGATGTCTCAGTTCACAGTTGCCCTCAAATTTTATTATGCATCACATCTACATGGAAATCTTGTTCAATAAAAGCTTTCTGGGCTGTACCCTTAAGGTTTCCAGATCCCCAAGTTTGTACCTCTGAGCAGTTCCCAGGTGTGACTGGTGTTTCTGATCTAGTGATCATACGTTGAGAACCACTTGTTTATGGAGAACATCTTCAGTGTAGGATTCAGTGTGCCATGAGCATTGTTTACAGAGAGGTTTAGGAAGGCAAAGGGAGGGTTGTACCCTAAATTGGCCATAGATAATAATACCAGATAAAATTTGTTGATCCAAGCAAGATTACAGGAAATTTACCTGCATTAACATTTAATTCTTTAACTAAGGTATGGAGATATCCCTCATTTTTCCTACTTTATAGGGTGCCAGAGAAGTTCATTAATTTGCTTGAGTCATACAACTGGTAAGTTGAACATTAGAAAGTTGAATCTAGGGATTCTGCTCACAGTCTTTTTTAAAAGTACTATTTTTAATTAATGAATCATGATTGTATTACATTTGTAGAGCACAATGTGATATATATTATATTATTATTCATACACACACACATGCATACACACACACAAATAACACACACACACACACACACACACACATATATATATATATATATATATATATATATATTTCCACATCCTGGGAGGTCTGTAGATCAGGAGTTTGAAAGCAAATAATAAGGGAAGAATGGAATAATAAGCCTTACAGCATCTGCGCAGGCTTCCTGTGCAATCACCCTGACAGATACTGCCACCTCTATTTTATTTTATATATTTTGCTTTGAAGAATGGAAGGGAAACATTCCTTACCTGTAAATAACCTCTTATAAAAGGTACAATCGTGTAATTATACAACCCCCTATAGAGCCTTGTTCTTCCAAAAAAACTCTTTGAAAAATGTTCAAGGTTAAGGACATTTTGCTCATTATTTAGCAACTTGCAGTTGATTATCCTGCTATGGTTTCCCTGGAAGCATGAAGAACATCCTTCTGTGAGAAAGGAAAGACTAAGGACTCTTGATGAGCTTAAAATGTAAGCAATACATGGAATGTGTCTGAGAATTTAAAAATAGGAAAAATATAGGCAATAGAAGATACTAGAAATCATTTTATCTGAGCACATCATTTACAAATGAGAAACTTAGGCTTAAAAGAAAAAAAAATGTAGGTAAGAAAGAGTAAGAACTGTACCTGAAACATCCATGGTATGACACATTGCAAATTTATTTCTCATGCACTCAATAATTTAGTACAGACTTTGGTGGTTCAGTGATCAGTTCTCTGTAAAATGGTTCAGGAGCCTTCTGTCTTCATTGTGTGTCTCTAGGTTTCTCTCAGAGGGAAAGGAAAGAGAAAAATCCAAGTTCAATTGTAAACTCTTCATCTGTCCAACGTAAATTCTTTATACCATTTCTGGACACATTTTTTGGACTGATGAACAGTGAGTGATATGGCCACACTCGGATAGAAGTGGAGATGGATAATACTGTTCCTGCTCTGTTGCTAGGACAGGGTCTCCAAACTCCAAGGCAGTCAGTAGTTGGTCATTTCAGCCATAATGCACTATTAGCCTAAGTCAATGAGAGAGGTGGGGAGGAAGAGAGGGGAAGTGGGGTAGGGAAGAATTCATATAATATAAATAGACATTTTGATAATCCAACTTTATAGAAAAGTATAGATCCAATTTCCTCTTGTTTCTCTCCTAACTCAAGATAAATGCTATTTTCCTTCACTTGCCACCTCACACTTACCTTAGTACCTCTATGAGGAAAACTTTGAAAGAAATCACTCCAGTCACCAATGCTTTGAAGGGTGTAGATAGCACAACCAAACCCTAACACTTTTTGTATATAGAGATTTCACCAATTTTAAATGATTAGTGGAAAATACATTTTAATTAATGCAGAAAGGGGACTGTTTTTTCTTTTACACAAATACCCTGAGCGGTGGTGCAAAATAATTGGAAAACCTAAGAAATATAAGTCTGGATGACAATTATAATGTTTTCACTTATAAAAGTAAATAAACTAAAAAGATGCACTTGTACATTTTTTATTGGACTGCAAATTAGTGCAACCACTCTGGAAAGCAGTATGGGATTCCTCAAATCACTAGAAATGGAACCACCATACGACCCAGCCATCCTACTCCTTGGTATATATTCAAAAGATATAAATTGATGCAGCCACATTAGTGTTTATAGCAGTACAATTCACAATAGCCAAGCTATGGAATCTGCCCAGGTGCCCTTCAATAGACGAATGGATAAAGAAAATGCGTTATATATACACAATGGAGTTTTACTCAACCCTAAAGAAAAATAAAATTATGGCATTTGCTATTAAGTAGGTGGAACTGGAGAACACCATGATGAGAAAAAAGAGGCAAACTCAGAAAGTCAAAGGTTGAATATTTTCTCTGATATATGAAGCTAGTCCAAAATGAGGAGTGGGGGGAAGAAGGGGAAGAAAAGAGAGGGAATTTTATGAAAATATAAAAATAGATCAGTGGGATAGAGGAAGAGGATTGAGAAAGAGTAAGGAGGGATAGGATAGGAAAGACATTGGAATGAATCTGACCTAACTTTCCTAAGTACATATATAAATATATGGCAGGGAGTCTCACTATCATGTACATCCACAAGACACTAAAAAAAAAACATAAGTAAATAGCAGAAAACTCAGTAGAATAGAGGGAAGGAAACAGGATGAGAAGGAAAGGAGGAAAGGGGAAGGACTGAATTAGAGGAAATTATATTCTATTACTTTTATATTTTGTGTCAAAATGAATCCTAATGTTATGTATAACTAAAAAGAGCCAATAAAAATTTTAGAAACCAAACTTATTGTGGAAACTTTAGAAATGAAGAATATATAAAGAAAAAAATGAAAATAATTCAAGCTATCACTTCCAGTAAATGATCTCTGTAATTTTTGAGACTTTGTTGTTGGTGGGGGTGGTAAACACAAACACAATGCACACATAATATCTTTAATTACAAGATCAAACTATAAAACTGTTTTTGTAACTTATATATTTTACCTATTAGTATTATATTGCAACTGTGATTCCATATCATTTGATAAAACTCTATATCATAATTTGTAATGATTGAATGGCACTCCATTATTTGTTTAACTAGTCACCTGCTGCTCAAAATTTGGGTTGTCTTTTCCTGAAAACAATGAGAGAAACATTCTTATTTATATGTCTTTGAGCATTTACTCATTTACTTCCTTAGAATGACATTTTAGAAGTAGAAAATCTTCTTTTCAGTTTGGGCACATATTGACGTGTGTTCCTGGAAGGTTACATACCTCACCTTTCCATTAGCAATTTAGCATCATCTGTGGCTCCTAACACTCTTACTCTTACCATTATTATCTATTTATTTCATCCATATTCCTCTGATAAATCTAATGAGACACCTGAATGATTTTATTTATATTTCTTTAGATAAGAAGAGTGAGGTTGAACTTATTTTCATATACTTCTGGCTGTTTGCTTTTCTACTTTTTGTGACTTTCTGATCTTTACTCATTTTCCATATTCATTTGTAATAACTTTTTATATATTGGAGTATTCACTATATTGTCACATTTTTGCCAATGCAGTTTGCCTGCTTGATTTTAATTTATCAATTATAATTTTATGCTTATAGAAGTTCTTTATGTTGTCCAGTGTATTCAAAAGCCCTTTATTGAACCCAGGCCTGAGGAAAATCATCAGTCATATATTAAATTATATGACTGTCTCATCTATTATAGCTATTTTAATTCCTTTTGTCATTATGGGAATTTAATTTTTTTCATGTTATATTTATAAAAGATCTATGTGCTCTGAAAGGGATTATAAACTCCATGATCCAATAAAACAAGATTTTATGGTTTAGCTATGGTATATATTTTCAAAAGGAGGAGGTTAGAATATAGCTTAGCACTGAAATATGGGCTTAGCACACATAAGAACTGTATTTGAGCCCCATTACAATACAAGTACACACACACAATCATAAATCACTGTGTTGGAAATTTCATGATTTATAAAGACGACATTTATACTTGTTAAAAAATACAGTTTATTTTTGTATGAAACAACATTAGCAAGCATTACATAGGATAGGCATATCATTAAGAAGAGAGCATGGTGCATATCATATCCTCTGTCCTCCATCAAAACATTCAGAACTTTTAACTCTGGGGCACTTGCTCAAGGGCTCTTGATACAATCATGTGTTGTCAGGTTGGGTGAGCAAATTGAAGAGTCCAGGCAATTATCCTTTGTCCCCTCTGGAAAGGAGCACATAGTACTCTGTAGAGCAGAGGTGGTAAGTCTGTGGATTGGAGACATGGAGCTCCTCTGTGACCCTTCAAGTCAATGTGTGGTAAATGCCAATATAAATTATATTGATGACAGTATCAGTGAGGTGACAGTCCTTTTGATGACCCAGCATGTTTGTTTGTTTGTTTTTTTTGTAGTATACCTATTGGCCAATGGGCAAAGCCATCTGACAGATCTATTTACTACAATGAATGAATCTGACACTCAATTTCAGTTTTTGAAAAACTGAAATTGTATCCATTTATCAAGACCAGCTGGCTGCTTGTGTGGTTCATGTCTCCAGGTAAAGCTGGATGATACTGCAGGCAGTAAGGTGTTACCACATTTGACCTCTGGAGTCAATAGGAAAGGAGCAACCTGATAGGTAGCTAGCTCCTTGCCCAAAATATTAAGTAGCACATTAAAGAACCTATGTATCATTTCTGCAGTCTTGTGTATATTACAACATCAAGGCTGGTAATAGTATGTTAGGATAATTTTGACTTTTTAATTTTGTTAGTTATAACCTAGTTATAACAACTATCACCATTAAAATATGCCCTTATTCTCTTTTGTAGTCAAGCTGTGTGGTCTTGGGTAAGTCACTAAACTGCCTCAGACAATTTTCTTTACATGAAATAATGTGTGCTTTTAAAGACTGAAAGAAGATGGGTGGTAGTGTCTGTGGGTGGAGTCTTCTGATGCTCAACATGTATACCTTACTTCTATAAGGAATAAATCATTATTGATACAACAAGTCCAAGTAGATGAGAATATAAATAAAAGTTTAATATACACCCAGAAAAACTGACAGGCATCCATGCCCAATGCAAATGACAGAAAGGTGTTATTCTCACATTCTAAGGGAGATGGTGTGAAGGCCACTCAACTAAAGGAGCTTCTGTATTGGAAGTTGAGAGACCTCATTCCCTACTCTGTTTACTCCCCAAGTGCTGTCAGGGGCATTGAAGTTCTGTAGCGAGAACCTCCACCTCAAACCTTTGTAGTTTGAAATAAGTTATGCCAAAAACTTACAAGAACTCACAGAATGATGTAGCTGGAAGGGACCCCAGAGATCTTGTGTTTCATGGAATATTAATAGGCTTGATCTGCTTATAGGTATTTTAGAAAAAGAACCCATGGTTAAATATAATTTAGAAATGCTGGGCTAAAGTTAAGGAGGAAATTGTGCAACTAATAGCAAGTAATAGTTAAATACTACTTACTTAATTTTCCCAACTTGCTAAGCATTTTATTATCATACCTGATTGACAGGCATTATATTGTATTGTTTACAGGTTGGTTAGAGATTTTGCAATTCAGTTTCAGATTGGAGGAGCACATATTACAGTTCTAGCTTTTATAAAGTTTACATGTGTATATTTAAGATGTAAAGCATGATTATACACTATAGAATTATGAACACAATCAAATTAATTAGCATATCCATCAACACACACACATTTATCATTGTGTTTGTATGTGTTTTGAGGATACTCAGGATCTTTTCTCCTAATGCATTTCAAGCTAGCAATATAATTATTATTAACTATAATCTCCATGGTATGCATTTGATGTGAGGGCTACTATTATCACTATGGGTAAGACTAATTTTATAGCCAGATCATCCTAAGCTGGAATCTCCTCTCCATTACCTCTAACTGAGCAATATTTTTGTCTGTTGTCTATGCTTCCTATTCCTCAATTAAAAAAAAATCAATATGCTAATGGGTTATTGTGTGTATGTGGATTATTTATTGAATCAGCAAATATTCATCTAAGATAATAAATATACTTAGCATGTTAAATTAATATTTATCTTTTTCTGTTGATTCTTGCAATTATTTTAGTAGTCAGTAACAAGAATAATAAGAACTTTACAAAATACTTAGAATGTACCAATACTACATATACATCATCTCATTTAATCAGTACCACATTACTTAGTAGGTATTATTTTCACATTATTTTCCTTTGAAGGAAATCAAGTAGCTTGCTCAAGATATGAACTTAGGTCTGGACCTCTGGAAGCATTTGTTTTTAACTTTAAGATGTACATAATTCTACTTCTGAATTTGCTTGTTTTTATTCTTTTGAGCTTCCAAGCATCTGATTTGAAATTTCTTTCTTTATTTGGGAAATTACTCACTTTACCAGTCTTCCACAAAACAAGTTAAAAATATCAGAAACATTGTTTACTGTCCGAATCAGAGCTGGCCAATGACATCCTGTCCTAGGCTTTGAAGCAGAAATGATGATATGAGGATGAAAGAGTGCAGAGAAGAATCCTTTCATGGGTAACAGTGTAGCTGCAGTATGTGGATCAGCATCCCATGTCCTCTTTCCACTGGGTCAGCATACTGGGACATTTAACTTTGCTCTGCCATGATTTTTAAAAATATATTTACTTTATTAATTTTTATGTGGTGCTGAAGATCGAACCCAGTGCCTCACATGTGAGGGACAAGCACTCTACCACTGCCTATAACCCCAGCTCCTTTTGAATCTATCTCAATAGTATATCCTTGTCTTCTGGTTCTTTAGTCTATGTCTAGTTACTGAGACATATAACCTTTTTTTTTTTTAAATCCTTCTGTCCAAACCAGCCATAATCTGGTTTGTGTTGCTTGCAAATAAGAACTACCCTGCTCTACTAGAGGCCATACAATCCAGGAAGGTATAACATATTCCTGTTAGGGAGCAAGAGCAGGAGCACTTTGGGAGCATCTGTTAAGTAAGGAAAAACTGAAGTCAGTTATGTTTGTTTTAGAATTCTACCCACAGCTTCCTTTGCTTGGCAGACCTTGTGCTAAGGAGGCTGTCCCTTCCCCCAGTGATAGCAGGCAAGGTAAACCCAGGGCTGACAACCCAGAGGTCCTCTGCACAGTGCCTCAGGCATCCCCAGGCATGAAGGACTTCACTCAATGCCTTTATCACTTGAAACAAAGTTGCTCCTCTCCTTGGGGAGCAGCTTTTACTGCCTGTGACAGGAATACACTGAACTAAGACTGAAGTACACAGGACTGAAAGATGCCAAAAGTAGCTACAGAAAAAGCATAAAGGCTTACATTTTTCTGTCACTCCACAGTGTTAGGACTGACATATAATGTGAATTCTTGAAGGAAAAGGGTGTGTCTGTCCCAGGGAATGTTGGGCTTCCAGGTGCTGGTGTTGTCTTTATCTGTGATGATCTTGATGATAGATATTCCTAGCTGAAGGGCAAAAACCTCAAAAACCTTTTATATCTCATACACCACCCTCTGGGGTAAGCACTCTTATTATCCCCTTACCCACAAGGTTCAAAATTTTAGGAATTTTCCCAGGCTTACAGTTGAGTGACAGGACAGCAGATATGCCTGAATACCACTTCTTGACATGGAACCACTGACATGTAGGCAGAGCAATGAACATGAACCTACTTCACACAAATTTTAGCTCAGTCTCTGGAGTGACTAAAAAGCAGTTGAGTGTGGTTGAACTAAGATGTCTTTATACATAATAAATAAATTAAGGGAAATTGTTCTAAAATATGTAGGCTTGATGGGGCATGGTGACTTATTCCTGTAATCCTAGGAACTCTGGAGGCTGAGGCAGGAGGATTGCAACTTTGAGGTCAGCCTCAGCAATTTAAGGAGACACTATCTCAAAATCTAAAGTAAAAAAGGCTGGACTTGTAGCTCAGTGATAGAATGCCCCTGGGTTCAATCCCAATTATCAAATAAAATAAAATAAAATAAATATATAGACTTATTGCATAACTCTGGTATTTATGATTGGTACTAATGGTAACTATTGTGTACTCACAACATAAATCTTTATATGATCTCTGATTCATTTCTTATATAACATATGACCTGAGGCAGTAATCTTTGTTCTTTACCACAGTTACAAACTTAACATCCCAAACATGTTCCCATGTTGGAAATATGTGCCCTCAGATGAATAGGGGCCAAGAGTGAATGCCCTCAGATGAACAGAGGCCAATAGTAAAAGAAATAAGACCCTTGGTATATGAATTACAGTCATCTTCCATAGTCTCTTATCTTTTGTATTAATCCCATTTAGCATTGAACATTCAGCAATTTGGATTGTTTTAAATAAAGGAATTTCTTTTACAAGGCAGTTTTATGATTGGTTATTATTTATATTCTTATTATTCTAACAATAGTTGTAGACTATTGAACAAGTTATACTGTACATTTTCATTAAAGTTATGAAAACATTGAAAGACATAAGGTGGAAGGGGAAATCTACACATAAGCTCTCTGTGGGTGGGGTGAAGTGCTCCCCTTGCGCCTCTTGCTAAGCATTTCCTATCTAGTTGTGAATTCATTCTCAGGGCATATGAGTGATTTCCATTAAGGTAAGTGACAATCTTGAGGTCAAACCTAGAAGAGGAAAGATGGAAAATTTTTAGGTTATGGTAAATCAAACTGCACTTTTTTTTTTTTTTTGGCAATGAAAAATGTTCTTGTAAAGTTCAACCACTATAAATTCCACGATGAAAAGTCTTTCTATATACAGATGTAACTCCCCCCCCTGCATTTGAGGAAATATTAGTAAAGTGTCATTGCATATACTTATTTCATTTCTCTCCCACGCCTTGTCACATAGAGATTAAAGTCGTGGTGGCATCATATATTTAACAATCTAGGAACTGACATGAAATTTGATCTGAATCTCCCAGGTAAATTTCAGATGTGATGAAATTCACATAAGAAAAAAATCCTGCAGTATTCTTATTTTATCAAATATACTGTAATAATCAAAGCAAATCTTATTTCTAGCTAATAAAATATAATTCCTTAGGTGATGTTCTATTATAGCAAAAATCAAATCTAGATCATTGGCTCTTTCTATCCTAAAAATACTAGGGAATGGGGACAAATGGACTGAATGTATTTTTCTGAATGAAATTTTTAGTTTTTAATAGTGAGTTTTTCAAAGCAAATGTATTTTATTTGCCATCACAATAAAACTTAATATGCTATTGTGTAGACTTGTAAAAAAATACTATATATTACTTTAAAATGATTTTATATTAATGTACTTATTCATATTTCCATCACAGTATATAATTATATACCCTAAACAAATAAATATATATTATGTACTATATTCTTTTATGACTTAAAAAGAAGGCTATATATTCAAGCTCATTCAAATATTCATTAGGTGTCTACTGAGAGCCAGGTGCTGCACAAGGCCTAAGTAGAGATTTTGCATTACAGATGGAAAAAGTTCTTGCCTTTGGGAGCTGGTTTGTATATGTGTGTTTCAAATACTAGATGAAGCTAAGTCCAGCTATTTCCTTGCTACAGAGCCTCTTGAATAGTCATAGTAAATTATGAGTCTCCATGAAGGAAATGTGATAAGCAGCAGGTCCTCAATTTGTTTTACCAATTAATTCCACTCTTCATGCCTTGTCTCCTGGGATTCATGATCCAAAGGACATGTATTAAGAGATACTAGTTTTATATAACAATTAATTTTTGTGAAGTAACTCTATATTGAATATCATCTGACATTATCATACTGAATATCATTATTCTGGACATTCTGGAAGATATAATGATGTACATGAGCACTGTGACTAACAGGGAATCAGGAAGAAAAGCTGTGTAAGTATAATTTAATGTGATAAAGAAACAAACACACAGACATGTATATAAAATACAATTCATATAATGTGCATGTATGTACACACTCATATATACATGCATGTATGCCTATATAAGTGAGGTTTTTAAAAAAATATTAATTTTTTAGTTGTAGATGGACACAATACCTTTATTTTATTTTTATGTGGTACTGAGGATTGAACCCAGTGTCTCATGTGTGCTAGGCCAGTGCTCTACCACTGAGCCACAACCCCAGTCCCGAGTGAGGTTGTTTTTTAACTTGAGCACTCAGAGAAGGCTTTGCAGAGAAGGTAGGATGGTAGACAGGGTAGGCTTTCAACAAATTTGCTTGGTTCTAAATTTGGGATAATGCTTCAGTCAGCTTTTCATTGCTATGACCAAAAGACCTATTTGGCATGCCATAATATCTGAAGTTCAGTCCATGGTCAGTCGACTCCATAGCTTTGGGCCTGAGATGAGGGATAATTTCATGGCAGAAGGGTGTGGTGGTGGAAAGTAGCTCAGATCATGGCACCAGGAAGAAGAGAGATCTTCACTTACCAGGGACAAAATATAAACCCCAAAGTCATGCCCCCAGTGACTCACCTCCTCCAGCAACACCCCACCTGCTTACAGTTACCCCCCAGTTAATCCATCAATGGATTAATGCACTGGTTAAATTAAAACCTCATAATCTAATAATTTCACCTCTGAATCTTCTTGCATTATCTTGTAATAAGCTTTTAGAGAATATCTTGTATCTAAACTATAACAGATATAATCAGACATCTAAGATAAAGTCAGATGTTTCAATTGGTCAGTCACTCTAACCTTGAGGGAACACTATTCTATCTAAAACGAAGAGTACAATTAAACATGCTATTTCGGGGCTGGGGATGTGGCTCAAGCGATAGTGCACTCGCCTGGCATGTGTGAGGCCTGGGTTTGATCCTCAGCACCACATACAAACAAAGATGTTGTGTCCGCCAAAAACTAAAAAAAAATAAATAATATTAAAAAAATAATTCTCTCTCTCTCTCTCTCTTAAAAAAACAAACAAAAAAAAACAAACAAAAACATGCTATTGCAGACATGCCCAGATTGTTATATTCCAGTGCCTTCAGAGCATTGAAGCCTCTGCTTTCTCTTCAATCTTTCATCTGTAAAAGGTATCTCACATAAAATATAAGTATAAATAGAGTAAGTATAAATATAAATAGACTCCAATTTTCTCTTCTTTATGTATAGCTTTTGTCCTGCCACAACTTGCCTTCTCATAGTCTTTATCCAAAAGGGTTCTTAGCAATAGGAGTGGAAGAGTAAAGCCTTTCATCTGACTTCCCATCCTCTGTCCAGAAGATTCCAGAAGTTTCCAACAGATCATCCAGGCCACTGGTACCTACAAGGAGAGATATTAAGACACTATTGAAAAGTAAATAGAGCTCCAAAGAGGAACTCCAAAGATAGCCTACAATTCGTGTACTCCTTGTGTATTTAGAAGAACCTATAATGACTTATATCCAAGTAATGTTGTGGGGCTTCTTCCCCAAAATGCCACCGTGTGCAGGATCTTAGATGTGAAATTGGGAATAAGGTTAAAAATTTATTTAAAATTGTAGTTCCTTGAATAGACACATGCAAAGGGTTTTTAATACTCAGCAACCATATTCATTACAGTGGCCATTGATAACTGCTCTTTTCTGTCATGTCATACTAGATTGCTACACTCATTTTTAAATTTAATCTTACAACTTTGGTGCTATTATTATTTCCATTTTATGAATTCAGAAAGCCATATTTAGAGATACCAAATGTCTTGGCTGAGGTCATATGGTTAGTAAGAAATAATCCTGAAGCTTTTTAGTTGGGTCCCAAAGACCACAACTTAAGTCTTAGAAATGTTCCCCAGAGCATTTGAATGAATTATTGAATGAAATAATAAATAAGTCCTCATGGCAAGACTGAGCAGGACATTATATGCGGTTCATATAGCAGGGGGAATACCAAAATAATGGTTGGATAGTTAGAATAAGAATTTATCTATATATGAGTTTTCCAAGGAATAATGTTTAGCTAAGAGCTTCATGATTACAACCACCAAATGGAAATGGATGTGTGTTGGTGTTTGGAATTAGATCACACATTAGCAATATATATTTTTATTCTAAGACCAATATGATACTAGAAGCAGATGACATGGAGGTGCCATCTAATAGTCCCCCTGTGTAGTTTATCATGTCAACCCAGTCAATAATTTAAAATTTTTTAAATTATAGGCCATATATTATGGCCTATAATGTATGCAGCCATAAAGCATATTTTAAATCAATGCAAATAATATTTTGCTATGCTAAAGCTGGAGTTAAATCATAACATGCAGCCTAAGATTAATGGGCCATTTTTTCTTCATCACTTTGTTAAATTACTTAGTTTAGAAATCATTCAGAAGACTGTGAGTTAGAGTTGTGCTGGGCAGTTGGAATGAGATTCTGCTTTTGATCAAAATTATTTTACCCCTTCACCCCTACATTTAGGTTATTGGGAAAGAAAGTTTCTTTTAGAAAAAGCCATATGTTTACAGCTGGATCTTAAACTAAGAAGAAAAGAATTGTGCATCTTCCAAATGAAGCCTGTCTTGTCATAGAAAATAGATAGCTCCTACTACTTCATAAAATGAGCACTGATTCTGAGATGAGATCTGATGCTTTTGGAATCCTGGTTTGCTTTCATGAATATATTTTGCTTGGGGTTAAGTTTGAACTCAGTATATTATCCATAATGCAGTCTATCTAGCCACTTGGTATCATCTAAAATGCGAACTCTTTGAGGGCAGGCCCTGGACCTACATCTTCAATGTGGCCTTGGTGCTGACCCCAGTGTCTAAGCATTTAGGAAATATTCAGTAACTATCTGTAGCAAATGATGTGTGCAAACCAGTGAGCAAAGATTAAATGTTGTACGGAGAAAGGTAAAATATCCATCCACTCTTGTTTTCTATGAATATCAAATACCAGAAACTTGCTAAGTTGTTCTCCAGTTCCTTTAGTACACATGCTAAAAAGGCATGTTCTTCCCCTTAAATTTCTATGTCATCTTGTTTGCCTGGAGGATAACTCCTCTTCCTTGAACACTTAATTTCATTAGTTAGTCTTTGAGATTGAAATTATTATCTTCCCACCAACATAATTATTTTACCATCTACTATGTTCCATTCATTACCTACCTATCTGCTCTATTACAAGTTTTATAATATGAGTTATTTGTTTACCTAAGCATTAACATAATCAGAATAAATTCTTGAGTGTTTCTCCCTTGTGACATCTATCATCAGAAAATTATTCCAACATCTAATTGGTGCTTTTAGAATGTTGGCTGAGTTGGATCATATCTGATTGCCAATTTATATACAGTAATATCCCTTTGTTCTTCTGATTTCCAAATAGATGGAAAGGCTTAACATTTTGTAGTTTACCCTATTTAATATCTTTAGTCAAAGTGTCTAAGAAGCAATATGACATGAAGAAGTGGTTTTCCGGTTGTGGGTACCCAGGTCAGCATATTAGCATCACTGGGTAATTTGATAGAAATCCAAATGCTTGGGCCTTGCTTCACACTTATAAAATTGTACCCTCTGGATCTGGGCCCCAGTGTTTGTGTTTCAACAACCCCTTGGGTGCTTTTGATCACAATCTAGTTTAGGAACCCCAGATCTAGATCTAAAGAATAAAGGTTAGATTTTGGACAGACCTGACTCTTAAAACTCCACTCAGCCACTAGAGTGAACTTGGGCAAGTTACTTCTGGAAACTTCTTACCATCTTTCAGCTTTACTTGGCTAATAATGATAATAATTGCATTAGATTAATGCATCCATCATACCCCAGAGAGTGAAACAATGCCAGTTCAACAAATGCTGGCTGTTACCATCATCATCATTCGGAGCTTATTGAGAAGCTCACCAGGCAGGATTTGAGCAGGAAATCAGTGGCACCCTGTAAAGGATACTTGGAGCAGTGGGCAGAGAAATGAGATGATGTCACATGATGGCAGCAATAAACCTCTGGCTACTTTTATCAGTCAAGGTCTAGGAGAGGGAGGTGAAGAACAATATTAGAGAAAGGGGGAGCATTGCTTCAGAAGCTCTGACCTCAAGGCAAGAAATGCAGCCAACCTGCAGCAGCATGGCTGGGAGGGAGCCACAGGTGGAGACATTCTGGCTCACTCTTCTGCCTTTCCAACAGTCTCCCAAGGGTACTCTCCATTGGTCAACTCTAAGAAAAGCCAGAGGCCAAGGGTGCAATTTTAAGTAGGACATCTAAGACACTAAAGGCACAGGGAGAAATGATCTGGACAGGAAAAGCAGATACTTTTGCCACAGATGGTGAACAAGCTGTGAAATAATTTTCCATTGTAATGTCGTTACCATTGTAGACACATACAGAAACAAGTGTTTAGTTCTGACTTGAAAAATCCCAATAGCTTTCAAGGAGAACTGGAATTTGAGTTGAGCTTTAAAGAAGCTTTAAAGGCTTTGGAATTTAATGGAGAGTGTGGGAGTAGAAATGGACTAGAGGAGTTGAAAGTAAAGATCAAGTTGGTATTTGAATGACACCAGAGATTTCCACATTTACTTGCTTCACTAAAGCTGGGAAGTAAAAGTGAACTTGATTTGGGAAGCTTGAATAACAGTGTAAATAAAAGTGTGGAAAATGCAGTAACATGTGGTGAAGCCAGGTAAGCAATTAGTTGGTATTATTATTACAAAGCACAGGAAAGTGGTTATGGAAGAGTTCAGCCTGAATTCTTGACTGTGTAATTTCAAATGAGTTACTGGAACCCTTGAGAGGCCATTATCCCCAGCTGTAAAATGGAGACAAAATGCAGTTTCCTTGAGTGTTGCTGGGAAGACCAATGAGTAATGGAGATAGAATTAAGTTCAGCAATGAGGTCTTAATGTGAAAATGACAATAATACTATTGAACACTTTCTAAAAATGCTTTTATTAGTGTATTATAATTATACATAATAGTGAGGTTCACTATGATATATTCATACATGCATGATTTAATTTGCTCCATTTTAGTCCCTAGTGCTTCCTCTTTCCCTCTTCCCCTTCCTCTCCATGTTTCCCTTCTTCCACTCTACTGATCTAGATTTTATTTATTTATTGTTGTTTTAATTGATGCTTTATACATATATATAAAGGCAGAATTCACTGTGGTATATTTATACATGTACATACCATAATTTTGTCAAATTCTTTCTGCATCTCCTCTTTTTCCTATCTCTCTTCCTTCCTCTTTAATCTCCTCTACTCCATTAATCTTTCCTCTATTTTTGTGAGATCCAACCTCTACCCACTTTCTCTCCTTACTTTGCTGTAGCTTCCCCAGATGAGAGAAAACATTCAACCCTCTACTTTCTGAATCTGGCTTATTTGACTTGGCATGATTACTGAACACTTTTTATGTGCCTGATATGGTGTTAGTCATTTTATATGTCTTTTCTTGCTTTGCTTTATCTGTAGACACAGCAACACAATTGATGATGTAGTTGAGAGGAGAGTATCAAAGTAAAACATACTAGAAAATTAATTCCTAGTCAACTCATCAGCTGGACAACACACAGGACATGTGATATATCTGACAGTGGAGCATTGATTATATAGTTGAACACCTGTGGATTAAATATTAACTTAAAAAATAGGCAGTGTAGTTAAGGATTTGGGGAGGATATGTGGTCCTATTAATATTAGTGTCATGTCTTTTGAAAATTCTAAAGTCATTAGAAGAAAATGTGTGTGTGTGTATGTATAAAAGGTTTCTGTGACAGTTATAGGAGGAGCCAAGTTGATAAGACTACAGAAGGACAAATTGTAGGCATTCTAAGTATTGATCTGTGATAGATATTTACTGTGATTAGATTGCATAAAATAATAACAACAGTGTCTTCATAAATTGTAATTTATTTTAGGGAACCTGGCTAGTGATGTAAATAAGAACAATGTATAGACTTTGAGATTCTCAGTGACAGAACTGTGACTAAAAATCTAAACACCAAGCTCTTTGTTTTTCTGTGGGGCGGGAGGATGGTACCCGGGATTGATCTCAGACACAATCAACCACTGAGCCACATCCCTAGCCCTATTTTCTATTTTATTTAGAGACAGGGTCTCACTGAGTATCTTAGCACTTCACTTTTGATGAGGCTGGCTTTGAACTTATGATCCTCCTGCCTCAGCCTCATGAGCCACTGGGATTACAGGTGTTTGCCACTGCACCTTGCCTCTTTATATTTTTAATCAGCTCTCTTTGGAGCTGAGCAAATAGAGTTTCTATAAATTTCAGGTTTTATTGGGAGTCATGATGTTCATTAGTGGTGAATGAAGGGCATAAATCCATTCCTAAAATCCTAAGGTTAGTTTACTTTCCAAACTCCAAATTTGTTTGTCAAAAATATCATGAACTTATTTCAGGAAAAAATGTAAAACAAAATAATTTGTGCAATAAAGGATACTGACATAAGAGAGAATTTAAGAATTTTTAAAAAGAGGTAAAAATAAAACAATTATGGTGAAGAATATGTATAAATTCAGCTAGAAAGGGGATATGGTTAGAGATGGCAATTTAAAAACAATTCAAAAGAAGAAGATCAAAATGAAGAAAAAAGTAGAAGTTCAAATGACAAGAAGTTTGAAGACCTTCAAGAGAGTTTATAGATTTAAGGGCAATAGTTGAAGAATAAAATATGTGGGGAAGAAAGAGAATAAAATATGCTTGGACAGCAGAAATGTTGATCAGAATGTTGCAGAAAAGCTACCCCAGTCTAAACTGATGTTTCTAAACATTTGAATACAGGGAAGGGCATTACAACAATTGTTTTAAAAACACATGAATTAACTCAATGTAGATTTAATTGATGCACATAGATGTCACTCAAGACTCAAATTTAGGGAAAAAAATTCATAATCCCAATACTATTATAAAGAATGGGGAAAATTACATTTTTCCTTAATAGGCAGGATAAAAAATAGGGCATAGTAATTTAGAAAGAGTGCATCCTTGAAAAAATTATGCTAACATTTCTTAGCTACTACAGTTTTGAAATATGATGATACAAAGAAAGAAATAAACTATTGATTTTTAAAAGGTGATGTGTTGGCCAAAAGAGAAGAGAATTTTGTGGAGTCCTGAAGTGTTCTTTTACAGATGTATCTGAATGTCATTTCAAAAAATAAACACATTTCCCATAACAATGCATCGAGGTTAATGGAATAATGCAGGTGAAAGCTTTTTAGCTCAAAGAAGTTCCATCAGTATGAGGTATTATATTGTTTAACACACCACGACCCAGAGCTGGAAGTGCCAGAACAGTAGCTATTTTTACACAATCCAGGGAAACATTCACAGTATTCCTGGCACCAGAACTCAGCAAGGATGGTTGTGTTTTTGCCTTAGTGATGCCTCCTTCTCTCACATAGAATAATCCCTCATCTCATAAACTGGAAAGCAGGTTTCTTTTTTCACTAAAACAAAAGTTTATTCTTCATATTTAGCATTCTTAACTATTAGAGTTCTGAAATTAATGCTATAAAGCATGTTATGTTTGCATTTTTAATTTAGGTGTTAGCTAAAGATAAATTAGGTAATTAAATCTGAGCTAATGACAGATGCCCCAAACAATTAAACACATTTTCTTTTCTTTTTTTTTTTTTAATTTTGGTAGTGGGAATTTAACCATGAGCTATATTTAACACTGAGTTATATTCCCAGCCCTTTTTATTTTGAGACACAGTGTTCCTAACTTGCTGAGGCTGGCCTTGAATTTGTAATCCTCCTGCCTCAGCCTCCCAAATTGCTATGATTACAGATGTGTGCCACCACAACTAACCAGACATGTTTCTTTTAAAATTACATATATTTTAAAAGAATCCATCTCAGAATTAAAACTATGAATAGGTATAATTCAGTTTTTTGAAGAGAAGTTTTCTTCCTACCAGTTTAGCAATAAGCAAATTTAATTAGGACAATTTGAAAACAGTTTTGTTTGTTTGTTTGTTTTTATTTGTGAGATATTTGAAATATTTTGTGTGATCTTTGGTAATACACCAAAATTAATGATGTTTTTAACTGTATGGACTAATATTTTTGTTCTTAATTTTTTCCTCTAGCTTTAATCTTTACAGTTTCCATCTGCCTATACATTTAGAAATAATTAATTTTTCTTAATATTACAATCTCAGTGCATGAAGGCCATATACCATTCCTAAAATCTTTAAATTTCTATTGACTGAACTTATTCTTAGACTAATTATAAGTTTTTGGACAATTCTAATTTTCTACACATTTGATAAGACATTTTCATAATATTGAGAATGAATAAAGAACTCAAAAAGCTTATCAACAAAACAAACAAACAAACAGAAAAAGAAAACAGTCAATAAGTGGGCAACAGAAGTAAACAGACATGTCTCAAAAGGAGAAATACAATGGCTAACAAATAAATGAAAAAAGGTTCAACATCCCTAGCAATCAGGGAAATGCAAATCAAACTACATTGAGATTTCATCTCATTTTAGTCAGAATGGCAGTAATCAAGAGTATAGATAATAATACATGCTATAGAGGATGTGGAGGAAAGGAACAATTTTACAGTGTTTGGTGGCATTTTAAATTAGCACAACAACTATGGAAATCAATGTGGAGATTCTTGATAAAACTAGGAATGGGATTCCCATATGACCCAGCTATACCACTCCTCATTATTTATCCTAAAATATCAGTCAGCATACTACAGTGATACACATACATACCCATGTTTATAGTGACATAATTCACAATAGCTAAACTATGGAACCAGCCTGGGTGTTCATAAATGGGTGAGTGAGTGGATAAAGAAAATCTGGTTTATGCACACAATGGAGTTTTACTCAGCCATATGGAATGAAATTATGCTATTTTCTGGTGAATGAATGGAATTGGAGAGCATCATGCTGAGTCAAATAAGCCTGACTCAGAAAGTTGAAGGTCAAATATCTTCTCTCTTGTGGAAGGTAGAAATAAGAGAGGGGAATGAGAATCCCATTAAAATAAAAGGGAGATCAGTGAATAGAGGAAGGAGCTTAAGAGGGCAGGATGCTGGATGGGAAAAATCAGAGAACTGTTGAATGATATTGACCCAATATTACTACTTGCATGTATGAATATACCACAGTGAAAAACTATAAAACAACAATTGAAAAACAATAAATAAATAGATGGAAGACCAATGCAGTAAAGGTAGGGGAAATGGGTAATTAAAATCAGGAGAGAAAGAAGAAGTACTGGGAACTGAAATGGAGCAAATTATATTCCATGTATGTATGATAATGTCAAAATGAACCCCACTATATATAGGTATAATACACTATTTTTTTTGAAAAGAATTCTTTATATTTGTCCATGGAGGCAAGATTCATGGGGATTTCCTTGGAGTTAAACTAGAAAGAAAAACTAATTTTTCTATGAAAAAGGCAAAGGGTTTTTTGGTATTGATTTTAAAAATGCATTACAATTCTTATTACACATATATACCACAATTTTTCATATCTCTGTATATAAAGTATGTTGACACCTAATTTGTGTCTTCATAAACGTGCTTTGGATAAAGATGTCTATCACATTCCACCATCTTTGCTAATTCCCTGCCCCCACCTTTCGCTCCCACACCTCTGCCCTTTCTAGAATTCATCAATTCCTCCCCCCCTCCCTACCCCACTATGAATCAGACTCCTTATATCAGAGAAAACATTTGGCATTTTTTTTGGGGGGGGTTTGGCTAACTTTACTTAGCATTATCTTCTCCAATGCCATCTATTTACCTGCAAATGCCATGATTTTATTCTCTGTTATTGCTGAGTAAAATTTCATTGTTCATATATATGCCACATTTTTTTAATCCATTCACCCACTGAAGTGCATCTAGATTCGTTCCACAGTTTAGCTACTGTGAATTGTGCTGCTATAAACATTGATGTGGCTGTGTCCCTGTAGTATGCTATTTTTAAGTCCTTTAGGTATAGTCTGAGGAGAGGGATAGCTGGGTCAAATGGTGGTTCCATTCCCAGATTCCCAAGGAATCTTCATACTGCTTTCCATATTGGCTGCACCAATTTGCAGTCCCATGTACTTTTGTATTAAAATGGACCATTATTTTTTTATCTTTTTCCTAAATTTTTATTGGTGCATTACAGTTATACATAATGATGGGATTTGTTATTACATATTTCTTCAATGTATGAGTGTGCCTTTTCCCCCCACATCCTCACCAACACTTATTATTGTTTGTCTTCATAATAACTGCCATTCTGACTGGAGTGAGATGATATCTTAGAGTAGTTGTTTTGATTTGCATTTCTCTGATTGCTAGAGATGATGAGCATTTTTTCATATATTTGTGGATTGGTTGTATATCCTCTTCTGAGAAGTGTCTGTTCAGGTCCTTGGCCCATTTGTTGATTGGGTTATTTGTTTGTTTGGTGCTTAGCTTTTTGAATTCTTTATATACCCTAGAGATTAGTGCTCTATCTGGTGTGTGAGGGGTAAAAATTTGCTCCCGGGATGTAGGCTCTCTGTTCATCTCACATATTATTTCTTTTGCTGAGATGAAACTTTTTAGTTTGATTCCATTTCATTTATTTATTCTTGGTTTTAATTTTTGCATTATAGGAGTCTTATTAAGGAAGTTGGGGCCTAATTCCACATGATGAAGATTACGACCTACTTTTTCTTCCATTAGATACAGAGTCTCTGGTTTAATTCCTAGGTCCTTGATCCATTTTGAGTTAAGTTTTGTGCATGATAAAAGATATGGGTTTAATTTCATTTTGTTGCATATGGACTTCCAATTTTCTCAGCACCATTTGTTGAAGATGCTGTCTTTTCTCCAGTGCATGTTTTTGGCACCTTTGTCTAGTATAAGATAACTGTAATTTTGTAGGTTAGTCTCTGTCCTCTATTCTGTACCATTGGTCTACCAGTCTGTTTTGGTACCTATACCATGCTGGTTTTGTTACTATTGCTCTGCAGTATAGTTTAAGGTCTGGTATAGCAATGCCACCTGCTTCACTCTTCCTGGTAAGGATAAGGCAAAGGTTTTGTTGCAAAGTGAATTAACATCATGCACATGTTTGAAGTAGTTTATGTACTTCAACAAATTTACCCTTCCTTCACCTCCAGATTTGTGTATACCATAAACCACAAGCTTCCAATACAAGGAGTTGCCTATATTACTGTAAGTTCAGGGGAAATTGGTTTTTTTTTTGTATAAGCCATTAGCTTTTGCATAAACTTCTTTGGTGGCAACTATCCAAGAAAACAAGCTGAGAAATTGTGCATGAGTACAGAAGTGAAAAAAATTTTAGGCCAATCTCAATGTCTTGGCTAAACCTGAGGTCATTGAGAAAGAAAGCTTAGACCCCAAAGCTCCAATTCATAGGCTTTTAGTGTTATCATTGCATATATATCTGCTTTATAGATAAAATTTAGAATTGTAAAAAATCCAACCTAAATTTGTTCAATGATGAGAACTAGAATTTCAGTACATGAAGTACTCAGACAATCTTGTTCCATAAACTCCTGGCTTGCTGTAGTGATATCTGTTCTATCACTTCTAAAATGCTGCTAAGAGTTACACTTTCAGTTCCACTAATAAGAAGATAAAAATACATCAAGTCTCAAAAGAAACTATGATTGTCTTGATAGACTTGCAAGTTGCCTAACAGTTTGCAGTGCCAGTGAAGTGGCCCCTATCTGATTACAACTGATCTTCAATTCAACTCATTGTAGACCTGTTAGAAGGTAGTAAGGTACATGGTATGTACTTGAGTCATTTAAGCGTACACACACACACACACACACACACACACACTACTGTTCTGGAATCTAGAATGTGCAGAGTTATGTACTTTTGGATTAAAATGGATCATTATTTTTTATCTCTTTTCTAAATTTTTATTGGTGCATTACAGTTATACATAATGATGGGATTTGTTGTTACATATTCCTCCATGCACACAATATAATAGTGTAATTTGGCCAGTGTCACTCCCAGCACTTTCCCCTTTCTTCCCATTCATCCTTCCTCTCCCTGGTCCGTTTCCTCATCTGATCTCCCTTTGATTTTCATGTGACACATGAAACCTGCCCTCCTCACCTTTCTTTTTCTTTTTTTTTTCTAGCTTTCACATATGAGAGGAAACAGAATCATTAATCTGAGTTTGGCTTATTTCACTTAATGTAATGATCTTAAATTCCATCCATTTTCCTGCAAATGTCATAATTTTATTCTTGTTAAGACTGAATAAAACTCCATCATATATATAGACCATATTTTCTTTATTCACTCATATATTGATGAATACCTATACTGGTTCCATAGTTTGGCTATTGTGAATTGTACTGCTTTAAACATGAATGTATATGTATCACTATAGTATGATGAATTTAATTTTTCAGGATAAATAATCAGGAGTGGGATAGCTGGGTCATATAGTGGTTCCATGCCTGTTCCTCCCTTGATTTCCATAGTGGTTGTACTAATTTATAATTCCATCAACAGTGTAAAAGTTTTTATTTTTCTCTATATTCTCTCCAAAATTTATTATTGCTTGCATTCTTGATGATGCCATTCTGATGAAATCTCAGTGTAGTTTTGACTTGCATTTCCCTAATTGCTAATGATATAAAGTGGACCATTATTTATGTGGCATAATAACTGATGATTCTAAAACAATTAAATACCAAATTCTTGAAATCATGTCCCAAGGAAATGATGTGATATCTTACCTTGAAGGTAGTCTACTGTGACTTTGCAAATTGACTTTTATCCTTTTGCAGGTATTAATACTTGGGTGTTTGTGGTTGATCTCTCATTGTAAATTTTGTATCTAAAAACTGATTCTATTTGCTTCCTTTGCATGATTGGCAAGAATCAAGGTTACAGACATACCCAGCATTTGCCAAAGATTCCTTGATGGCTTTTATAATAAATACCAATAAGTAGTGGATTAATTATGCTAACTCCTCATAATTTTTAAAAATTAAACTATACTAAATTCTTGAAAAAATATAGTCAATGTAAGAAGGAAAAATCCCACCACCTCTGCCTCCCACTCTGACAGATGAAGTTTTGTGGGGTGTGGCTCAATTGTACAGTGTTTGCTTAGCATGTGCAAGGCCTTGGGTTTGATCCATAGCACTTCCAAACATAAATAAATAAATGCTTATAAAGTGAAAATTGTTCTGCAAAGCTCATGGGGACATTAGATTTTTGAAGGTTTATGTTGAATAACATAAATAGTAGTTTGATCTCCAATCTAAAAATAATCGATGAGGAGCAGCACCATGACAATGTGGTCTCCCCATCAAAGAACCCATAGCTAGAACTAAAGAACTTGTTGGGTTCAATTTCATATTTTTTTGCGTAAGGATCCTGGAAATGATGAATTGTTGAATGATCTTTAATTACTTCTAAATAATTCCAGAATGCTGTTTTTCCCTCATTTGACTATGATAAAGAGTGGCATTAAAGACAAAAATGAGAAGGAATAAGTCCATTTTGGTTTAAGGAATCATGGAGGGAAAAAGATTATTCCTTTTGTCATTTCCTGGTGGATAAAGCTTTTTCTCAGACCAGGTCTCTAATTAAAGCAGGGAAATACAGGGCATGAAGCAGAAACCACAGAATCTTCTTCCAAGCTACTCTTTTTAGGGCAACCACATTCTTCAATTTGTTTATGCAGAATTTTAGATTTATTAAATTGCTTTGTGTTTTAGTCAGCTTTCTGTTGCTGTGATCAAAAGACTTGAAAAGAACCATTTTAGAGAAAGATAAGTTTATTTGTGGTTAACAGTTTCAGAATTTTGGGTCCATAAGCAGTCAACTCCATTGCTCAGTACAAAGGTGGGGCAGAAAGGGATGGAGGAGAGATAGAAAGACAGAAAGATAGATAGACTGCAGCTATAGACCAGAGACAAAATATTAACCCCAAAGACATTCCCCCAATGATCCACCTCCTCCAACCACACTCACCTGCCTACAGTCCTCCCCAATCAATCCATTCAACTGGATTAGTGCACTGATTAGATCAAGGTTCTCATAACCCAATCATTTCACCTGTAAACTTTCTTGCATTGTCTCTCAGATGAGCTTTTTGAGGGGACAATAACACTGTCTTTGGTTTTGTAGATTTGTTCTTAATTTATTTCTCTCTTCTTTAATGTCTCCTTGCTAGTGAACTGTCTATCTTCCATATTCAATAGTATGCACTCAGAAAACTCCAAAAAACAACTAATATATTTTTAAAGAAGATAATAACTAAGATAATATTACAGTGGCAGAATCTCAGAAGAGTAAAAAGAACCACTTGATCTTTTTACTCAAAGTAAGTTCATAAAGCATATTCCACCCTGACAGCCCTCTCCTAATGCAGGATGCTGGTTGAGCTCCTGTTTTATTTCCAAGAGAACAGTTAGCTTACATGATTCTTTTACAATGTTATCTTCACCTTTGGAAATTAATGATAATAGAAAAATATAATGTACATAGATGATGTCTTTTTTAAATATTTTTTCCCCATGGGCTTAATGTACTTTAGCTGGCAGCCTTTACCTTTTTAATCCTCCAATAATTCTGAGATGGAGAAAAGGGTAAGAAACTCTTTCCCTCATTTCACAGATGAGAAAACTGAGGTTCAGAGAGGCAAAATGACTCAGCCATGGCCATCCTTTGAAGTGATGCCAGCACCAGGAATAGCATCCTTCTGCTCACCCTCCCTCATGTGATTCTTGTTCACTGGTTGACTCTGACTGCTAAAATGCACTGTTCCTGTTTTTACACAGAATCCCTGAAATTTCTTTTGATTAGGATGCTCAGGCTATGACAGACACAAAGAATGCTCTATAAAAGGATGCATCTTTTTGGTTAACTTTATTCCACAAAATTTTACAACCCTACTCTATGAAAAACATGAGACATCTGTTATGATCATGTTCCCGTTCAATGTAGCTAGAACTAGGGTTTTCAGATATCTTTAATATCTTGTGGCCTGACTGCTCCAATGAATGCCTGGGAGTTGGAGGTGCATTACTGTGCAGGTAATTCAAGAATATCTTTTGCCAGCCCCCCACCTCCACTCCTTCTTACAGACTCAAAATTCAGGATCCACACCCTGTATTATAATTGAAGGCTATTCATCATTTGTCTTGCACATATTTGCAAGAAAGAAGGTGCTCAAGTCATTAAATCCTCCTGTGATTCAATTCTTATAACCTTAGGTAGCAGCAAAGCAGGTGGCTTTCCAGGTATAGTAAATCATTCCCATTGTGGACTCACAGAAACATGGCCTCTGACTTTCTAAACTGTCTCTTCATGAAAAGGAAATGGAACTCATTGGTTGGAGAAAACTTGAAGGCCTCAAGCTCCTGTAGTCATTTAGTGAAGCACTTATATGTAGATTCTAAACCTGCCCTTTTTTATTGGTGGTTACTCCAAAATCAATGATAATAAGAAAATGGTCTAGAACTTCAGAGATAATTTTATCTTTACTTTCTATCCCTCAAGTGCACAATAAAGCAAACCACTTCTTTGGTCCTTCTGTTATCTTGTGTCAATTACTATTTAGGGGTAAGTTGAGTCTTACCCTAGGAGGTCCTGCAGGGCACATCTGAGATCATGTTTTTCTCTCCCTTTCTGGAAAGTACATTCCTTGGTCCTGATTAAGTAAGTAGTCATACATGTTCATTAGAGTGGTGAATGGATTGCACCACTTGAATAACTAGTACTTTTTTTTTTTACCTTGTATAACAAGGAAATAATTTAGGTCTGGAATATAAATTTCTGGCACATATGCCACCACTCTTTCTTTCCTCATTCATTTCATTAATTACTAATGTATCATGACATTCTTTCCCTCTGGGTCCAGACATGACCTTAGGATTCTTCTGCTCAGTATAAACCATCCATTACTCTTTGATTTGAGTTGGGATACTAGAGAAGTCCTATTTTTTCATCCATGGCATAGATATTGGGGATACTAGTGGTTTTTATGTAATAATTTATATTTATACAATAGAGAAAGAAGATTTTGAGAAGTGAACTGATATAGACTTTAGGAAGAAAATGAATATCTAATTGATTTTAGAAATTTGGTTAGTCATTGACCATCCTTCCTCAAAGTCATATTATTTTTACTTCAAACTCATAAGTAAACCCAGGGTACATAATCCAACACAGGCTATGAATCCTGCAGAACAGAGCCTTTCAGCAATGATCTCTTTATGGTCCAGTCTTCCAGGATTTTGTCTATTTAGCTAATGGACAATGTTCCTTTCCTTATTGGGAAGCTGCACTGAAGAAAGAGAAAAAGAAGTGTGAAGGATAATATGGGCTGGGCTAGTCATCAAGAAATGGTATTTGAAAATTTCTAGTACATAGAGTAAATGAACAATAAAAAATGGAGAGAGTTGGTGTTAAGGAGATGCATCACTAATCTATGATTATCACTAGTGTGTTAATTAACAATAAATCAATCAGAGTGGTCACTTTTAAATGCTATAACAAGTACTCCTTAAGTCCAAGTGGTATGACTTCATTAATTTTTATTAGATTCCAGTGTGAATAAGGAAATTGTTTCATAGTAGATTGTCTCCAAGTAGTGAATCAGGAACCCATGTCCTTTCCTTCTTATAATGCAGTTGTTTTACAGAAACACATGGCTTCTTAAATTTTAGTAGATGGAAACATGGACAGTAATGCATGAGTTCTCCTGGCTAAACCTGGAAATGATAGTACCCATGTCCTTTTGGCCATAATGTAAAATATGACTACCATCTAACTGCAGGGGAGCCTGCAAAATGGATTGTTCTGTGTCTAGGAAGAGTGAAATATAATGCAACTCACTATATGGGCACAATTGAAGTTGGTTAAAATATGACAGAGGAGGGCATTGTCCCATCTAAATGAGTTCCATGTTGAAATAGATTAAAGTATCCACTGAAAACCACCAATCTAGTTTGTGTGTTAGATAGGAAGAAATATAGTAATATCTTTTATTTAATAATTCAACAAATATTTGTATCAACCAAGTACTGTGCTGGCAATGGCAACTTACCATTATTTTCTTCTGGGGCCCTGTTTCATCTCTAGTACTTTATATCAGGGTATGAACAATTGACTTGATGTGCACAAAGCATCTCATCATGCTTGACCAAAAATAAAATGAAAGGAGTCAGATTCATTGCTGTACATATCAGAAAGTACCTCTTGGGCTGAGGTTTCTGCTCAGCAGTAGAGCGCTTGCCTAGTTCGTGTGAGGCACTGAGTTCGATCCTCAGCACCACATAAATATAAATAAAATAAAGGTATTGTGTCCACTTACAACTAAAAAAATATTTAAAAAGAAAAAAAGTACCTCTTAAAATCTGGCATTTATTTTCTACATTTGAATAATCCCTTCTTCTTCCATATTTCTTGGCCTGTTTAAGTCTGTGGTGGAATTCTTCAGCATTCTTCTGGGCAAAGAATACAACCACATTTTCTTTGGCTTCTTTCTTAAAAGGGTAACTTCTTCATTGCTTTTTTTTTGTAATATCCATTTGAATTACATATTCAAAAAATCACACAGGATGAAAAGATAAACAGTAAGTTCTTTTTGGGATTTTTCTTTCTTCACCTAACCAGTTATTAGAGCCTAGACACCTTTTGTAATAGTTGTTGATTCTCACACGTCCATTTGAAGATTTTGCGAATATATGCAAATGTACATGTATATATTTCAAAGGTTATCATATCATGAAATTATAGAGGAAGGAAACTAGAATAGGTTATCTAAGTAGATGTTTGCACTCTAATACAAATGGTAATCAACAGAGAAAATAACGTAATAACCAGTCTTTGCTATTTATTTTTCAAATCAGGTTTAAGAAGAGATTTTTTAATAGCTAATGGAAACTTCTTTTTTACTTTAACTCTCACTTATATCTAGTAATTTACTTTGTAAACTTTCTGTTAGATTTTAAAATTGCCTTTAGTTTTTTTTTTTTAATTTTTTTTTATTGGTTGTTCACAACATTACAAAGCTCTTGACATATCATATTTCATACATTAGATTGAAGTGGGTTATGAACTCCCAATTTTACCCCAAATGCAGATTGCAGAATCACATCGGTTATACATCCACAGTTTTACATAATGCCCAATTAGTAATTGTTGTATTTTGCTACCTTTCCTATCCCGTACTATCCCCCCTCCCCTCCCCTCCCTTCTTCTCTCTCTACCCCATCTACTGTAATTCATTACTCTCCTTGTTTATTTTCCCATTCCCCTCACAACCTCTTATATGTAATTTTGTATAGCAATGAGGGTCTCCCTTCATTTCCATGCAATTTCCCTTTTCTCTTCCTTTCCCTCCCATCTCATGACTCTGTTAAATGTTAGTCTTTTCTTCCTGCTCTTCCTCCTTGCTCTGTTCATGGTTGCTCTCATTATATCAAAGAAGACATTTGGTATTTGTTTTTTAGGGATTGACTAGCTTCACTAAGCATAATCTGCTCTAGTGCCATCCATTTCCCTGCAAATTCTATGATTTTGTCATTTTTTATTGCTGCATAGTACTCCATTGTGTAAAGATGCCACATTTTTTTATCCATTCATCTATTGAAGGGCATCTGGGTTGGTTCCACAGTCTAGCTATTGTGAATTGTGCTGCTATGAACATCGATATGGCAGCATCCCTGTAGCATGCTCTTTTAAGGTCTTCAGGGAATAGTCCGAGAAGGGCAATAGCAGGGTCAAATGGTGGTTCCATTCCCAGCTTTCCCAGGAATCTCCAAACTGCTTTCCAAATTGGCCGCACCAATTTGCAGTTCCACCAGCAATGTACAAGAGTACCCTTTTCTCCACATCCTCGCCAGCATTTGTTGTTGTTTGACTTCATAGTGGCTGCCAATCTTACTGGAGTGAGATGGTATCTTAGGGTGGTTTTGATTTGCATTTCTCTGACTGCTAGAGATGGTGAGCATTTTTTCATGTACTTGTTGATTGATTGTATGTCCTCCTCTGAGAAGTGTCTGTTCAGATCCTTGGCCCATTTGTTGATTGGGTTATTTGTTATCTTATTGTCTAATTTTTTGAGTTTTTTGTATACTCTGGATATTAGGGCTCTATCTGAAGTGTGAGGAGTAAAAATTTGTTCCCAGGATGTAGGCTCCCTATTTACGTCTCTTATTGTTTCTCTTGCTGAGAAAAAACTTTTTAGTTTAAGTAAGTCCCATTTGTTGATTCTTGTTATTAACTCTTGTGCTATGGGTGTTCTATTAAGGAATTTGGAGCCCGAACCCACAATATGTAGATCGGAGCCAACTTTTTCTTCTATCAGACGCAGAGTCTCTGATTTGATATCAAGCTCCTTGATCCATTTAGAGTTAACTTTAGTGCATGGCGAGAGGAAGGGATTCAGTTTCATTTTGTTGCATATGGATTTCCAGTTTTCCCAACACCATTTGTTGAAGATGCTATCCTTCCTCCATTGCATGCTTTTAGCCCCTTTATCAAATATAAGATAGTTGTAACTTTGTGGATTAGTCTCTGTGTCCTCTATTCTATACCATTGGTCCACTCGCCTGTTTTGGTACCAGTACCATGCTGTTTTTGTCACTATTGCTCTGTAATATAGTTTGAAATCTGGTATCGCTATACCGCCTGATTCACACTTCCTGCTTAAAATTGCTTTTGCTATTCTGGGTCTTTTATTTTTTCCATATGAATTTCATGATTGCTTTATCTATTTCTACAAGAAATGCCATTGGGATTTTGATTGGCATTGCATTAAACCTATAGAGAACTTTTGGTAATATTGCCATTTTGATAATGTTAGTTCTGCCTATCCATGAACAGGGTATATTTTTCCATCTTCTAAGATCTTCTTCTACTTCTCTTTTTAGGGTTCTGTAGTTTTCATTGTATAAATCTTTCACCTCTTTTGTTAGGTTGATTCCCAAGTATTTTATTTTTTTGGAGGATATTGTGAATGGGGTAGTTTTCCTCATTTCCGTTTCAGAGGTTTTGTCGCTGATATACAGAAATGCCTTTGATTTATGCGTGTTGATTTTATATCCTGCCACTTTGCTGAATTCATTTATTAGTTCTAGTAGTTTCTTTGTAGACCCTTTTGGGTCTTCTAAGTATAGTATCATGTCATCTGCAAATAGTGATAATTTAAGTTCTTCTTTTCCTATTTTTATGCCTTTAATTTCTTTCATCTGTCTAATTGCTCTGGCCAGTGTTTCGAGAACTATATTGAACAGAAGTGGTGATAGAGGGCATCCCTGTCTTGTTCCAGATTTTAGAGGGAATGCCTTCAACTTTTGTCCATTCAGAATGATGCTAGCCTGAGGCTTAGCATAGATAGCTTTTACAATGTCAAGGTACGTTCCTGTTATCCCTAGTTTTTCAAGTGTTTTGAACATAAAGGGATGCTGTACTTTGTCGAATGCTTTCTCTGCGTCTATTGAGATGATCATATGGTTCTTATCTTTAAGTCTATTGATGTGGTGAATAACATTTATTGATTTCCGTATATTGAACCAGCCTTGCATACCAGGGATGAATCCTACTTGATCATGGTGCACAATTTTTTTGATGTGTTTTTGTATTCGATTCGCCAGAATTTTATTGAGGATTTTTGCATCTAGGTTCATTAGAGATATTGGTCTGTAGTTTTCTTTCTTTGAGGAGTCTTTGTCTGGTTTCGGAATCAGGGTGATGTTGGCCTCATAGAATGAATTTGGAAGAGCTCCCTCTTTTTCTATTTCCTGAAATAACTTGAAAAGTATTGGTATTAATTCTTCTTTAAAGGTTTTGTAAAACTCTGCTGTATACCCATCCGGTCCTGGGCTTTTCTTGGTAGGTAGTCTTTTGATGGCTTCTTCTATTTCATCCATTGATATTGGTCTGTTCAAATTGTGTGTATCCTCCTGACTCAGTCTGGGCAAATCATATGACTTAAGAAATTTATTGATGTCTTCACTATCTTCTATTTTATTGGAATATAGGTTTTCAAAATAATTTCTAATTGTCTTCTGTATTTCTGTAGCATCTGTCGTGATATTGCCTTTTTCATCCCGTATGTTAGTAATTTGAGTTCTCTCTCTTCTTCTCTTTGTTAGCATGGCTAAAGGTCTGTCGATCTTATTTATTTTTTCAAAGAACCAACTTTTAGTTTTGTTAATTTTTTCAATAGTTTCTTATGTTTCAATTTCATTAATTTCCGCTCTGATTTTAATTATTTCTTGCCTTCTGCTACCTTTGCTGTTGTTTTGCTCTTCCTTTTCTAGGGCTTTGAGATGAAGTGTGAGCTCATTTATTTGTTGGTTTTTTCTTTTTTTGAGGAATGACCACCAGGCGATGAATTTTCCTCTTAAAACTGCTTTCATTGTGTCCCATAGATTCCGATATGTTGTGTCTGTATTTTCATTTATCTCTAAGAATTTTTTGATTTCCTCCTTTATGTCTTCTGTAACCCATTGATCATTCAGTAACATATTGTTCATTTTCCATGTGATGTAGGATTTTTCCTTCCTTCTTTTATCATTGATTTCCAGTTTCATTCCATTATGATCAGATAAAATGCATGGTATTATCTCCACCGCTTTATATTTACTGAGGGTTGCCCTGTGGCATAATATATGGTCTATTTTTGAAAAGGATCCATGTGCTGCTGAGAAAAATGTATATCCATTTGATGATGGTTGATATATTCTATATATGTCGGTTAAGTCTAGGTTATTGATTGTGGTATTGAGTTCTATAGTTTCCTTGTTCAACTTTTGTTTGGAGGATCTGTCCAATGGTGAGAGAGGTGTGTTGAAGTCACCCATAATTATTGTGTTGTGGTCTATTTGATTCTTGAACTTGAGGAGAATTTGTTTTATGAATGTCGCAGCGCCATTATTTGGTGCATAAATATTGATAATTGTTATGTCTTGTTGGTGAATGGTTCCTTTTAACAGTATATAATGTCCTTCTTTATCCCTTTTGATTAACTTAGTCTTGAAGTCGATTTTATTCAATATGAGGATGGCCACCCCTGCTTGCTTACCAGGACCGTGTGCGTGGTATATTTTTTCCCATCCTTTCACCTTCAGCCTGTGTATGTCTTTTCCAATCAGATGTGTCTCCTGGAGGCAGCATATTGTTGGATTTGTTTTTTTAATCCATGATATCAGCCTATGTCGCTTTATTGGAGAGTTTAAGCCATTAGCATTCAGAGTTACTATTGATATATGGTTTGTACTTCCATCCATGTTTGATTATTTATCGTTTTTTTTAAAAAAAAAAATTTGTTTGTTTTTCCATGATTATTTTTCCCCCTCGCCCTCTGTCTTTACCGAGGCACTTCCCTCTGATGGTTTTGGTTATTGTTTTTCATTTCTTCCTCGTGTAGTGTTTTGCTCAAAATGCTTTGCAATGCTGGTTTTCTGGCTGCAAATTCTTTTAACTTTTGTTTATCATGAAAGATTTTTATTTCGTTGTCATACCTGAAGCTTAATTTTGCTGGATACAGAATTCTTGGTTGGCATCCATTGTCTTTCAGTGTTTGAAATACATTGTTCCATGACCTTCTTGCTTTCAGTGTCTGTGATAAAAAATCCGTTGTTAACCTTATTGGTTTACCCCTGAATGTAATCTGTCTCCTTTCTCTTGTAGCTTTTAATATTTTCTCTTTGTTCTGTATATTGGATATCTTCATAACAATGTGTCTTGGCATTGGTCTACTGTGATTTTGAGTGTTCGGTGTCCTATATGCATCTTCAATTTGTATATCTGTTTCCTTTTTTATTTCTGGAAAGTTTCTGTAATTATTTCATTCAGCAGGTTACTCATTCCCTTGGTTTGAATCTCTGTACCTTCTTCTATCCCGATGACTCGTAAGTTTGGCTTTTTTATGTTATCCCATAACTCTTGGATGTTTTTCTCGTGATTTTTTACCAGCCTTTCTGAGTTGGCTAGACTCTTTTCAAGATGAAATAATTTGTCTTCATTATCTGACGTTCTGGTTTCTACTTGCTCCACTCTGTTAGTGATACTCTCAATTGAGTTTTTAATTTGGTTTATAGTTTCCTTCATTTCCTAGATTATGGTTTGATTCTTTTTTATAATCTCTATCTCCTGATAAAGGTGCTTAACTTCTTCTTTTATCTGTTTGTGTAATACATTCTCAATGTGTTCTTTTGCTGCTTGAATTTGCTGTCTCGTATCCTCTTTAAGGTTCCATTCCATCTGTCTAAGGTGTTCCTTGAGTTCTTTATATGACCATTTTTCTGATGACTCTAGGTCCTCCTGAATATTTAGGCTGTCCTGCATTGTTTGTATTCCTTTTCTTCCTAGCTTTTTGAAGCTGCTCATGTTACTTCTTGTTCTGTTTGACTGCTGAGTTACTGTTTACTCCTATAAATTTATTTGATGCTTGGGAGGAAAGGTATTAGAAGGGAATGGAAAAAGTCACTAAAGAGAATGAGAGTAAGCAGGTAGAATTCAAGGAAGGGGGATAAGATAATTGAAAAGAAATAAAAAGACAAAAGAAGAAAAAAATAGGAAATAAAAAAAGAAAAAAAATTTTTTTTAAATAATAAAAAAAATTAAAATTGGAAGAAAAAAAAATTAAAAAAAAAATTGTAAAAAAAAATTAAAAAAACAAGAAAAATGAAACTGAAAGAAAACCCCAAATCAAAATTAAAAAAACAACATCAACAACAACAATAACAACAACAAAAAACAACAACAACAACAAAAAAAAAACTAATAAATGCAGTCTTAGAGTTTGATTAACTTCTCTTCCAGTAGGTGGCGCTGTGACCACCAGGCCAAGTTTCTCCTATCAATACGCGGAAACCAATCACTGTGCAGCAGCTCCTCCTCCCAGACTGGGCGAGTCTCCAATCCTGGGTGCCTAGGGCGTCCTCTTGTGTCTAGTCACTTCCCCACTTTTCCTCTAGCCAGGCCCCTCTCACGGGTGCCGCTCACCACAATACTGGGTACACACCAGGTCTGCTGCTCCCGGGAGCCCTGTTGTCATGAATGACTGGGCACACTCTTCCAGTTTGCCATTCCCTCAGACCCTAAGTTTGTAGAGCTTGGGGCTGAGAATCCTCAGCGAATTTTACTGCCCCTCCGGTAGCCACACCCCCGGTAGCTGGTGCAAGAGACCTCAGCTGTCTGCACTGGTGGGAGCGGTAGTCCCACGCCGGCGGGTCCCGCGCCACCTCTAATTCCCTGGGTCTGGCTACCGTGCTCACGGGAGAGCTGGGAGAGGCCCTTACAGGAGAGCTGAGATTGGCCCTTAAGGTTTCCCCGATGTGTGGAGAGGGAAGGCTAGCGAATTACACACCTGTAGCCGCAGGTTTCAATGAAGTTATCTCCTCCGCCGCAGTCTGATGACGTCAGTTGTCTGCCATGGTGGTATCTCTTGCAAATGGCGACAGTTTGTTTCCCTTTGCCGGGTGACCAATGCAACGGGTGGGTCCTTACTTTCTCTCCCAAGCCCCGTTTCAAACCTGTGGCCACTACCTATGAAGGCTCGGTTGGCATTTACCTCCGTAGGATCAGAAGGGCTGACCGGTTGTTTCAGCCGGATGGATTAGTGCTGAGTCACAGCTGTTTGTCTGCGGGAAGCAGGCGAACGGGAGCTTGAATTCAGCCGATCCAGGTTCAGTGTGTGTTCTGAGAGGCCCAGACTGCTTGTTCCAGATCCACGTCAGCTCAGCATTGCCTAGTGATCCTGAGCAAACAGAGTTAGGCTGTTTACGACTCCCTATGCCTGCACAGCTGAAGAGGTCAGAGACTTGATCTCTCCGCGCCCGCCGCCATGTTGGAATCCTCTCCAGGCTGCCTTTAGTTTTATTTACAACTAAATTTTCAAAAGTTAAAAATTCCACTTAAAATGAGTTTGTTTTAAACTTAGGAAATGGGTATGAAGCTAGGAACATGTAAGATTTATCTGAAATTATTGGCATCATGTCAGCCAATGAGAGTCCATCAGACATAAGCCAAGCAATTTGATAATTAAAGCAACTTTAAGCTCCGGGCAGTGGTGCATGCCTGTATCCCAATAACTTGGGAGGCTGAGGCAGGAGGATTTCAAATTCAAGGCCAGACTCAATTTAGTGAAACCCTAAGCAACTTAAAAGACCCTGTCTCAAAATTAAAAAAAATAAGCTTGGTGTGGTGGTGCACAACTATAATCCCTGCAGCTCAGAAGGCTGAGGCAGGTGGATTGTGAGTTCAAAGCCAGCCTCAGCAAAAGTGAGGCACTAAGCAACTCAGTGAGACCCTGTCTCTAAATAAAATACAAAATAGGGCTGGGGATGTGTCTCAGTAGTCAAGTGCCCCTGAGTTCAACTCCCATACCCCAAAATTTAAAAAATTAAAATTAAAAAAAATAAAAATAAAAAGGGCTAGGGATATGGCTCAGTGGTAAAGCACCCATGGGTTTAATCTCCAGTTCCAAAAGAAAAAAAAATTAAATCAACTTTGCAGATTGATGGCACTAGATTATTAAATATATTATCAGTTTAAAACCAGATTCCCTTCTCCCAAGTATGTTCCACAGAATAACCATTTCATGGTCATTCTAATTAGACATTTGTCTAATTGTTTACTGCCTACCCTTGAACATTATTAAATATTTTGAACATATCACCTGAGTTTCTGTAGGACATAATCAATGTTAAGTGAAAGGGGGAAAATGAAAAATTTTGCATTTAAAATATATTCAGGCAGTGCTGGATTAGATAAAAGTTTCTTGATTTCTGGGCTTCTGGGATATAGAAAGAGCTATAATGGGCCCTGTGAACTTTCACATTAAGTAGGTTTAGTTAGACTGTCTATCCTTTGTTGGTAGAACATTTTAAAGTACTCTTGTCTCTAGCAACACTGGGAAATTCTGAGTCTCAGTTGTGCAGCTGAAATTTTGACAGTTGGAAAGGGGCCCACAGACAAGCTCATCCCATTTCCAATACATAAATCTACACAATATCTGTGTTGTAGGCTCATTTGACTGCAAATTAGTGCTATGATAACACATGTTCAAGACCTTATGAATCAGCTGATTTTACAGTTGAAACATTCTCCCAAGACAGTTTAACCTGAATGCTTTTTATGGTTAAGAAGTTTTAACTTCTAAAGTTTGCCTATTGGACCTAAATAGGCTATCCAGATATGGATTAAGGAAAGTGCTACACAAGTCAAATAATCCTTTTTATTCTAAGACAATTATTATCCAGAAGAAAAAAATCTTCCTAAAATTAGCAATCATAACTAAAGATTAAATAGTTTTTTTAAAAAAAGAATTTTAATTTAAATTTATGTTGAAATTCACTGCTATTATATAAATAAAACCTGCAAATTTTAACTTATATCTAGTAAAAATAGGGTAAATTGTAATTTTGCATAATTTCTAGAATGAAAATAGAATTACATATTATCTTCAGTGATTATCCAAACAAAATTGGATTATGGAACAGAACACTGTCCTTCACCTAATATTCAACATTAACAGTTCAAATCAAACAGAATCATTCTGACCAAATTAGATTCAAGGAGTTTAACAGTTTCCCTAAGGTCTTCTTTTAGTCATTTAATTCCCCAAAAATTCCTTCTGTAGCCTCTATTGTGTCTCTTCATAAATTTTGTAATTATTTACTATATATCTTTGCTATATTCTTATTTGGCAATGGCTTTACATGTTTTACCTAGCAGATTCCTGAAGATTCTATCTGCACAACTTAAGGTTTTATTTTGCAATTGATTTGCATTTTATTTCTATTGTATGTTACATTGTTTAAGTCATGTAGCCATCAGTGAGTAATTGGTTTAATGTGAGACAGATAAATTATCATCTTGGAAGGACTTGATTTTTTGAGGCTATGGATAACAAATATATATATATATATATATATATATATATATATATATATATATATATATATACACATATATCTCCATGAACTTCATGTGCTCTATTCTCATTTTTTCACATCACTTAGTTTCAGAATTCAGAAAGTTATTAGCGTGAGTTTATATGGGTTGTCCTCAGCCATGTGTAATCTTCCACCTCATCCTGCTTCTGGTTAGTTTCATGCAGTAGAAAGACAGATGACCAGACTGAATGATCAAGTTTATAACTTTGACTAGTAGTTTTTTTCCTCCACCATGGCAACCTTTCTTCATCTGAGAAATAGCCTACCAGGCAAATTCCCAGTTGCTAAGCTTGGTATTCAAGATTCTCTCTCTCTCTCTCTCTCTCTCTCTCTCTCTCTCTCTCTCTCTCTCTCTCTCTTCTCTCATTTATTCTCCTTTCTTCCTGCTTTCCATTAGAGCATTATATTTATATGTAGTATTTGTGTTCATTTTGACAAAATCATGCATACAAGAAATTTGAATTCACCCCCATCTCCCTCCTCTTTTCTCCTCTCTCCCTCTATTCTCCCTCTTCTACTCTTCTGAATTTTATCTCTTCTACATAAACATAAGGTGGAATTCCCTTTGGTACCTTTGTATATACATATACTATGATTTTTCTTAAAAAATCATTTCATTTATATTCCTCTTTCTCTTCCTTCCCTCCCTCCCTCTTCTTCTCCACTAATCTTCCCTATGCCTTTATGATATCCACCCCCACCCCTTTTCCCTTTATTTCACTCTAATTTCCACATATTAGAGAAAAAATTCAACTCTTAGTTTTCTGAGTTGGTTTATTTCACTTAGCATGATTTTCTCCAGTTTTATCTATTTGCCAGCCAATGCCATTATTTAATTTTTCTTTATGGATTAATAGAACTTCTTTATGTATATATACATTTTCTTAATCCAGTCATACACTGATGGGCATCTGGGTTGATTCCATAATTTGGCTATTGTAAATTGTGCTGCTATAAACACTGATGTGCCCATATCACTATAATATGTTGATTTTAGTTCTTCAGCATAAATATCGAGGAGTGTGGTAGCTGGGTTCATATAGTGGTATTCCTAATTTTTTGAGGAATCTCCATACTGTTTTTAAGTGTAATTGTAGTAATTTGCAGTCCCACCAACAATTATGAATATACCCATTTCTCTACATCCTCACCAGCATTTATTATTATTTTGTTCTTGATAATTGCCATTCTAACTGGAATACTGCACACTCTCATCTTCAGACATGCCTAATCTTATTCTCTACTTTTTCCTTTGTATACTGAATATTCATTCACCTGGACTGCCCTCTGTTATCTGAAGAATAAGTGGCTTTCTCTCTCTTGTAGTCCAGTGTATCTCCTTTTCCTTTCCCTAGAAAGTTCCTTCAAATTATTCATAGATCGAAATTCTACTTGGTTTTTAAAGACTTCAAAAATACTTTGCAGGATGGACAAAATTCTCCCCTCCACTCCTAACAAACTGGTCATTCTTCATCAGCAATGCTTATGTTGCTCTCATAATAATATATTTTAGCTCACATATTTGACTTAATGCTACCTAAAATGTTATTAAAATATTCTTTAGTACATTACTTTACACATTTTGTTATTTATAGGATAATATCTGTTTCTTGAAGCCATTAAGCAATAATTGTTAGTTTTTTCAATCTTCTAGTGCCGCAGTCCGGCTGCAGCAAAATAACCAGGGGGTGATGAACAACTTGTGTACATTGATACAGCAGGAGAGGGAGTCGTTTATTGTAGGACCAGAGCAGTATATATACATTCCACACAGCTTATCTTAATTAACATAAACTAGATAAAGCAGTCAGCCAATAAGGAATCTCCACACTTAATTGCTCGCTGGCATTACTTCACAAACCACTCCCTCTGGCATTTTGCCAGGCGCCATCCAGGCTTGTTTACAGACCTTAACAATAACCAATCCCTCTGGCAAAATGCCAGGCACTATCCAGACTTGTTTACAGACTCTAACATTCTAGTATATTGCCTTATTGATTATGAAGTAGATGTTCAATAAATTTGCCTTTATATTTTATTTCTATATTTTTTTCAGAGCATTATAATTATAGTGTGATTTGTTGTTATGTTGTCACACATGCCCAGTATCATTTGGTCAGTTTTGTTCCAGTAACATTGGAGAATGAGGGAAATGTCATCCAGTCCTCATCTCTATTAAAGACCAATGGGGATGCTATTTTTTGTGTGCAATATACTTTGATTATAGCAGCTGGTCAGATGCGTATGACGGGAATCCAAGAAGATAGGAAATGTTCTACCTGTTTTCAGGCTGAAGCCAATGTGATTGTATGCAGTTCTTCATTCCACATCATAAAGATATTCTTAAACATATGCATTGAACAGTTGCACCTTGATGATTTTGTGAATGAATCACATACAGCACATTAGTATTTAAAAATATTCTTCAGAGTGCAACTCCTTTGAAAGTTTTAGTTTTTATAACTCTGAATGCAATTATTTTATAACTGAAGAGGCTAAATAGAACAGTTGGGTTTTTGTTGTTACTGCTATGTTTTGTTTGTTTTATGCTGTGTTGTGCCTTAAAGAGAATAGGCAGCTTCCATTGCAACATATATGCATAATTTTATAAGCATAATATATAAAAAATGATTTTATACTCACCTGGATGGCAACTATGAAGAAATGTGAATCATTAAAATATTTCTAATTTCCAAATCTTAAAACGGGAAGCAATTTCCCATTATAGGCATCAATTTTTCAACTTTAATAATAGTCATTTGATTTGATGTATGCCAGTGACCCTGAGTGCTACATTTTTTTTTAAGAAATAGTGAGAGAGAGAGAGAGAGAGAGAGAGAGAGAGAATTTTAATATTTATTTTATATTTATCAGCGGACACAACATCTTTGTTTGTATGTGGTGCTGAGGATCGAACCCGGGCCGCACGCATGCCAGGCGAGCACGCTACCGCTTGAGCCAATCCCCAGCCCCTACATTTTTAAGTTTATGATAATATTTTCTCTATGAAATTTGGTAACTTTCTTTCTGTGTATCAATTGATATTTCAGTAGTCATTGAGATGGTATAAATGCTTGGCTGAGCTTCTCCTGTAGGCATTCAAATTCAGTGGAATGGATGTGAAAGCTGGAAACCAGAATTAAATAACGGATAATGGGTCTGATAATCCTATCTCATCCTTCACCCAAATATATTAAAAATGTTTTATCCAAGGATCAGAACCTGAGTAAATTTTTAACATGGCACTTTTGCTTATGTTACACACAACCAAAATCATTGATTCAGTCATGCATTCATTTGTTCAAATAAAGTCCTGTAGTCCTTTATTGATTACTTTTTCTGGAGTCTTATTATGTGCCAGATATTGAAGATACAATGAGGAACAAGTACTCTGCCACCAAGTTGCATCTCCAGTCCTGGAATTATAGATCTTATATTTTGGCAAATAGAGAAGTTCTAGAGATACCATAGGAAAAAGGGGTTCAGATATTCTACAGTCACACCAGTATATGTGAAAAGCAGAATAAATATGAAATGCTAGACAAATAAGTCAAGGGAGATTCAGTATTGTTGGAATCCATGAAAGACTTTCCTACATGCTGTTTGAACTGAAGTGGGAAAATGTATTACCTAAGCAAATGGCGTGAGTGATGGGGGAAATCAGAGAAATGAGCAATATAAGCAGATTGTCTATTTTTTTTCTTGCTGCTAGTCAAAATACCTTTGCCTGGATAATTTATAAATAATAAAAATTTACTTTTTATTGTTTTAGAGGCTTAAAAAGTCCAAGATCAAGATGCCAAAAGAATAAGTATCTGCAATGTAGATGGTGCCTACCATGTGTCCTGTCTACGTCTTAATATTATTGTACTGGGTATTACTCTCCAAGACATCAGTGTTGGAGAATATGACAAAGTTCAGACCATAACAAAAGTAGGATTTATTGTATTTATCTTTTTTCATTCATAACTTACTACATATCTATTTCTTATTACATATCATTTTCTCTGTCCTGAAGTGTAAGAAAGAAAAGAAGAAGAAAAAGAATGTTTCCCCAAAACTGAAGTGAGGCTGGGTAGGGACAGGGATTATTACAAGATAACATGGTTCCACATAATCACTGTAAGTCACCTTCATGTTGTTTCCCAATTCAGATTTAGATGTCTTCCTTTTATTGGGTGCAGGGAAGGATAGCAGCACCTTCTCAATACTAGATTTAGAAAAGCTCTCAGCCATACCAGTCACTAGTGTAGGACCTACAGCAAGTCACTCAAGCTTACTGTACTTCTGTGTTCTCCTTTGCCAAGTGATATTATTAATAATACCTACTTTATAGGATTTGGTAAGATTCTATTTAGCCTTGTGCCCAGCATTTAGTCTCTATATAAATTTTAGATATTGGTGTCACATAGCATTTTTGCACATAGTTTGCTAAATTAGAAGTAGATAAGGAAAGTGAATGTGGTTTTAAAATGGTGAGTGCTGAAAAAGATTTATTTGAAGCAAATTGTTATGGATAAATAAAACTTTTCATACAAGGTCAAAATTCAGAAAGGGAGAAAGAATTCTTGAAAGAGGCAAACATGATGATGTGAATTGATTAAAAATATGCATTATGCAATGACACCTAGGAAAACTGGAAATCAATGAAGTTTTGTTAATTGCTATTTTTTTTTGGAAAGGAAGATGAATGTTTGTAATAAACTTCAATGAAAGATTTTTAAAAATGGTTCCCTTGGAACACAGAGGCACAAACAAATGCTCATAATTTTGTGATTTGGACTGAAGTATTTCTCAAATGTCCTTGAAAAGTTCCCAAAGACAATCTTTCCTCAGGAAAGTATTTCTCCTGTGAGTAAATAATGTTCTTGCCTAGAAATGAAATGCAGTAATATATTACATTGCAACTCAACTGATAGCAAGACTGGCAGCAGAGGTTTAGAAAAAATAAAATGTCACATTGCAATCTAGGACTGAAGTTTCTGTATCTAAATTTCCATAACTTCTTAAGGGATGCTGTCCATATTAAATCAAAATAATTTGAAAGAGGTTTTGACTAACTCTTTACTTATCCTTCGAGAGATTTACTTGAAATTATTATTGCACCAAGAATATCCTACCTTAAATTTTGTATGGTTTAGCTGTACAATTGATAAGCTAATGTTTCTTTTACCATAAAGAAGTCCCTCTTTAGAAGTCCTCTGGTAATGACGTTTAAAATATTTACTTGCTTTTGAAGAGAGCTTTTATTGTTTTCCAAAGAGCTTTGTATATACATCTCTATGAGGCAGATAGAGCAAGACCTGCCAATAGTATTTTACAGAAGAGGAAATGGAAGGTGTACAGGAAAGCTACTTGGTAAAGGTCATTCTCTAAATTACACAAGGATTTCATCAGAGAAATGACTCAGAGTTAAATGTGAAGGCCAAGAGAGTACTCACGCCTGCAGTTAATCTTTTCATAGGAAGTTTTACCATCACCTTGTTGGATGCATAGGAAATTAAGTGTTTTAGATATCTGGTACCTCCTTGTTGTTATTTAGGCACTAGTGAAGAATTTAATCTGGGCATATTCTGCCCTGATATAGATAACTCTAACTATCCTTGTGGTTTTCACATGTACTTTAAAATTTGAATTCTGATTCCTATCACTTTCTACTTTTATGTACCTTCGGATAAAGTTATTTAACCTCTAAAAGCCTGTTCTCTTTCCATTAAGTGTCAGTTTTAATAGTGTTTTTTGTTTATTCATTTATTCATTTAAAAAATTTTATGTATTTATTACCTACTGAGCATTTGACTGAGAATGACCAAATTTCCTAGGAAGCCAGAAGGACTTTTTGACTGGATAGTAGAAGTCAAGAAAGGTTAGAGGTAAGATATGAACTGACCATAGAAGAAGATGAAAGTCTCAGGTAAGAGAGAGAAAGGAAAGACTCTCACACAGTTTCAAAAGCCCTGGAGATAATTGAGATCCATAATATGCTGTGGTTTGAGATGTATTACACTCCTAGTCTTTGTTTCCAAATCTGGAGGATGTGAGTAATGAACCCTGTTCATTTGGTACGGATTAAAAGAGGACTGCACATAGGGAAGATTTAGCAAATTATTACACATGACTGTGTTTGTAACTAAAGTTGACCTCCATGACCCGTCTCCATACCAAGTTATCATGCACTCTGTGATTTTCTAGCTGAGTCTAGATATGGGCTTCCAATTGTATTCACCATTTCCATTAGTGGGAAATTTTTGCCTCTCTGTTCTAATTAAATTTACTTATGGTTCTTTAGGTATGTCTGCCTAAATAGGGGAAATCTTAAAAGATTTTTAAACATTTCAAATTCAAAACAAAGGAAGACATTATTGTTTTTTGTTTGTGTTTATCTGCTATATAGATTTTTGTATTTTTTGGATATGCTCAGAAGCTACTTTTCCCTCAGTAGCCTACAAAAAAAGAGTGTAAAGAAGGCTCCATAAAAAAAATGCTTTTATTTTCTCATACTACACGAAGTATCAAAAACCTTCACTAGAGAAAAGATAGCCTATTCAACAAATGATGCTGGCAAAACTGGAATTCCATATGTAGCAAAATGAAATTAAACCTCTATCTCTCATACTGCACAAAAATCAACTCAAAGTGGATCAAAGACTTAGACACTAGAACAGAGACCCTGTGCCTAATAGAAGAAAAAAACAGGCCCAAATCTTCGCCATGTCAGCCTAGGATCTGACTTCCTTAACAAGACTCCTAAAGCACAAGAAATAAAATCAAGAATCAATAAATGGGATGGGTTCAAACTAAAAAGCTTCTTCTCATTAAGGGAAATAATATGAGGAGGAACCTACAGATTGGGAGAAAATCTTTACCACACATACCTCCGATAAAGCATTAATCTCTAGGCTATATAAAGAACTCAAAAAACTTTAACATGAAAAAAAGAAATAACCCAATCAGTAAATGGACTAAGGAACTGAACAGACACTTCACAGAAGAAATACATTTGATCAACCAATATATGGAAAAATGTTCTCTAGCAATTAGAGAAATGCAAATCAAAACTATACTAAGATTTTATCTCACTCCAGTCAGAATGGCAATCATCAAGAATACAGGCAACAACAAATGTTGGCGAGGATGTGGGGAAAAAGGCACACTATACATTGCTGGTGGGACTGCAAATTGGTACAATCATTGTAGAAAGCAGTATGGAGATTTCTCAGAAAACTTGAAATGGAACCACCATTTGACCCAACTCTCTCACTACAGTGATGCAGCCACACCAATGTATATAGCAGATCAACACGATAGATAAACTATTGAACCAACCTAGGTGTCCTTCAATAGATGAATGGATAAAGAAAATGTGGTATATATGGTCAATGGAATATTACTCAGCTTTAAAGAAGAATTAAATTTTGGCATTTGTCTGTAAATTGATGGAGTTGGAGAATATCATGCGAAGCAAAAAAACAAAGACTGAATGTATTCTATAATATGCGGATGCTAATTCACAATAAAGAGAGGTTACTAAAGAAGAATAGAGTAACCTTAGATTATGTGTGTATCATATATGACATTAGTCATGCCATCATATATGTATATATATATGATGGCATGACTAATGTGATTCTACAACATGTATAATCAGAAAAATGAGAAACTGTACCCCATCTATATATGATTTATCAAAGAGCATAAATACATTCTACTGTCTTGTGTAACTAATTAAAACAAATTTAAAAATTAAAAAAAAATTATTTCGGATATAAGATAATGGGAATCTCTCCCTGCTTGATTTGAGTTTATGCCAATCATTGATTTTAGGGGGAGGTGATATGGATAAATATAATTTTTATAATATTCCAAATTATTTAATTCCTGATGTTGTATTAGGCCATGATAGAAAATTAGGATTTGAGTAAAGCATCATTTATTTTTCTTTTTCCTTTCTTCTTCCTTAATTTGTTTATATGGAATTTGTGCCTTTTCCTTTTGGAGTTTCTCAACAGGTTAAATTGCTAAATGCAAGAGCAAAGCTTACTTTATGCTCATTTAACTATATGAGATGGTGATTACTCAGCAAATGTTTACTATGCTCTTTTTATAGAGTATAGTATAACATAATTTTTAAGAATCAGACACGAAGATGTTCTATTCCTTGATACTACCAGTCAGGGAATATATATAATCTTTCACCACTAAAAGCAGTAAGCATGATTTAAATGTAACACACGGATTTCTTTTTTTAATATTTATTTTTTAGTTGTAGTTGGGCACTATATCTTTATTTCATTTATTTATTTTTATGTGGTGCTGAGGATCGAACCCAGGGTCATGCTCATGTGAGGCAAGCGCTCTACCTGCTGAGCCACAATCCCAGCTCCATCTCTTATTTTTAAATGCATTTCTATCCCTCATTACTTCACAAGAGTTTTGTGACTACTAAGCTGAAACAAATAAAGAATAAAGTATTTATCAAGGCCTAAAACAAAAAAAAAATGGAGACTGATGACTTTTCTTGCAATTTTTTAAAATAATATCTCTGTAGATCTAACCAAACTTGCTTGTTATAACTCTCACGCATCATCTGGTTCAGTGTCTGACTTACTTTAATTCACCCAATACTCACATTACCATTGTTTGAGGTTGGCCCTACTTCTCCCTTCAGATTTTCAGACATGGTTGAGTTGTATCTCCTATGTTGTTGACATAGGAGAAAGTTGTGTGCCTGAGAAGTGATTTCTATATGAACTTCTTATAATTTCAGGTATCATTTTATTTTGCCTGAGCAGACCCAAACATATCTCAGAATCATATATTCCCCAAAATAGCATATTCTAGCCAAGAGGAAGAATATGATCTAAAGTACTTCTTAAATTATGGACACTTTAGGAAATCCTTAAAGAGATAATTTTAATATAGCAGCATATAACTCTGAAACCTGGATGATACTCTCATGTGAACCTGTATAAAAGCTAATTCATACAGGTTAATCCCAAAGGCATTCATCACACTGGCCTAGAGGCATCTGTTCTTACAATAAATATATGAGTACAAGTCCCATCCATATTTTGCTGATCTCTGTGATTTGATTCTAACCCCCAGCAGGAACAAAAGCTGCAGATAGGCAACTAGTTTGACTCTAGTTAGTGAAAAGTTTGGGGCTGGGGCTCAGCGGTAGAGCATTTGCCTTGCACGTGCAAGACCCTGGGTTCGATCTTCAGCACCACATAAAAATAAATAAGTGAAATAAAGGTATTGTGTCCAACTACAACTGGAAAAATAAATATTAATAAAAAGTTTGCAGGCAGAATCAGAAAGAACAGCTGCAGGAAGAGAATTGGGGATAGATGACAGCTAATGATTCAGAAAGCAATTTGCATGAGATCCTTCTGCTGAACAGGAGGCAGCAGTGCCTGGGTAATGGCTTACCATCCACTGCCAGGCTGGTTTCAACACCCTGAGTCCTTCAGTCAGTACCTATGTCTCAAGGGAATGCCCAGTTAACAGCTTCTACCTACCTGAAATAGCACAGTCTGTTATTTAGAATTTCAAAAAGCTTTTCATCTATTAGAACACATGGATCTATTTTTATTATAAGGCTCAGGATACCTGGTATTATATAAACTGGTTCAGCAACGAAAGTATAGAAAGTATAGGTGGAATTCCAAAGCCAACCAGTTAATATTCCTTGAGAACTTATTATATACTCCATGCTGCACTTTGTGATTTGCATACTGTATTTTATATAATACCAGATCTCTGAAGTGTGTGATAAAAGTTCCTTTGGCTCTGGATACAAGAAGCAATAGCCAGAATACCAAATATTATCAAAATATGATTCATTAATACTGCGTGGCCCTTGTCCTGCCATTTTGGAATTCTGCATGAGGTCCTACACCTCCCCCTCACCTACCTACCTCTCTTTCTCTCTCTCTCTCTCTCTCTCTCTCTCTCTCTCTCTCTCTCTCCCTCCCTCCCTCCCTCCCGCCCCCTGCCTTCTCCATCCCTCAAATCACATATGCCTAGACCATAGGACAAGCCTAGGCTCTCATGACTCAGGAAAAACCTTGTGACTAATGTAAACCTTTGCGGAGCAAAAATTCCACTCACTTTCCATATCTGGTCATTAGCCACTAACATTAGCAAATTCTTTTCTAGTAGCAGAATGGAGCACAATGAGCTTGGATCTCCAATTCCCTCCCAAACATGTGAAGGCAGAATCATGAGTCTAACATGTCGTGTTCCCTGTTTTACAGATATGTAAAGGGAGGAGAAGCTGAGTTGAACACAGCCTTGTCACCTACTCTGACTTTTCTTTTCTGTATTTACTACATGTCCTTCATCACCTGGCAATTTGCTTTTATCCTGAAGTCTGAGAAACTGAATGTTGATCAGGATAGAAATAAACAATCATAAATAAGCTTGAAAAGCATTTGTATTTCCATTACCTAAGAAGGTTACTTGTGTCTTTTCAATGAATACCTTTTTAGTGGTCATGAAGAACTAATGATGTGTTTCAGTTGATTAAAATAGCCAAGAATTCTCTTAGTATGCTATTGCATAGAAGTACATTAATAATCTGCTCTAGTGCCATCCATTTCCCTGCAAATTCCATGATTTTGTCATTTTTTAGTGCTACCCTTTTCCCCACATCCTCGCCAGCACTTATTGTTGTTTCACTTCATAATGGCTGCCAATCTTACTGGAGTGAGATGGTATCTTAGGGTGGTTTTGATTTGCATTTCTCTGACTGCTAGAGATGGTGAGCATTTTTTCATGTACTTGTTGATTGATTGTATATCCTCCTCTGAGAAGTGTCTGTTCAGGTCCTTGGCCCATTTGTTGATTGGGTTATTTGTTATATTATTGTCTAATTTTTTGAGTTCTTTGTATACTCTGGATATTAGGGCTCTATCTGAAGTGTGAGGAGTAAAAATTTGTTCCCATGATGTAAGCTCCCTATTTACGTCTCTTATTGTTTCTCTTGCTGAGAAAAAACTTTTTAGTTTAAGTAGGTCCCATTTGTTGATTCTTGTTATTAACTCTTGAGCTATAGGTGTCCTATTAAGGAATTTGGAGCCCGACCCCACAACATGTAGATCGGAGCCAACTTTTTCTTCTATCAGACGCAGAGTCTCTGATTTGATATCAAGCTCCTTGATCCATTTTGAGTTAACTTTTGTGCATGGAGAGAGGAGGGGATTCAGTTTCATTTTGTTGCATATAGATTTCCAGTTTTCCCAACACCATTTGTTGAAGATGCAATTTTTCCTCCATTGCATGCTTGTAGCCCCTTTATCAAATATAAGATAGTTGTATCTTTGTGGATTAGCCTCTGTGTCCTCTGTTCTGTACCATTGGTCCACCTGCCTGTTTTGGTACCAGTACCATGCTGTTTTTGTTACTATTGCTCTGTAATATAGTTTGAAATCTGATATCGCTATACCGCCTGATTCACACATCCTGCTTAGAATTGCTTTTGCTATTCTGGGTCTTTTATTTTTCCATATAAATTTCATGATTGCTTTATCTATTTCTACAAGAAATGCCATTGGGATTTTGATTGGCATTGCATTAAACCTATAGAGAACTTTTGGTAATATTGCCATTTTGATGATGTTAGTTCTGCCTATCCAAAAACAGGGTATATTTTTCCATCTTCTAATATCTTATTCTACTTTCTCTTTAGGGATCTGTAGTTTTCATTGTATAAATCTTTCACCTCTTTTGTTAGGTTGATTCCCAAGTATTTTAATTTTTTTGAGGATATTGTGAATGGAGTGTTTTTCCTCATTTCCGTTTCAGAAGATTTGTCGCTGATATACAGAAATGCCTCTGATTTATGCGTGTTGATTTTATATCCTGCCATTTTGCTGAATTCATTTATTAGTTCTAGTAGTTTTTTTGTAGACTCTTTTGGGTCTTCTAGGTATAGAATCATGTCATCCACAAATAGTGATTATTTAAGTTCTTCTTTTCCTATTTTTATGCCTTTAATTTCTTTCATCTGTCTAATTGCTCTGGCCAGTGTTTTGAGAACTATATTGAATAGAAGTGGTGATAGAGAGCATCCCTGTCTTGTTCCAGATTTTAGAGAAAATGCCTTCAATTTTTCTCCATTCAGAATGATGCTAGCCTGAGGCTTGGCATAGATAGCTTTTACAATGTCGAGGTAAGTTCCTGTTATCCCTAGTTTTCCTAATGTTTTGTACATAAAGGGATGCTGTACTTTGGCAAATGCTTTTTCTGCGTCTATCGAGATGATCATATGGTTCTTATTTTTGAGTCTATTGATGTGGTGAATAACATTTATTGATTTCCGTTTATTGAACCATCCTTGCATCCCAGGGATGAATCCCACTTGATCATGGTGCACGATTTTTTTGATGTGCCTTTGTGTCCGATTCACCAGAATTTTATTGAGGATTTTTGCATCTAGGTTCATCAGAGATATTGGTCTGTAGTTTTATTTCTTTGAGGTGTCTTTGTCTGGTTTCAGAATCAGGGTGATGTTGGCCTCATAGAATGAATTTGGAAGAACTCCCTCTTTTTCTATTTTCTGAAATAACTTGAAAAGTATTGGTATTAATTCTTCTTTAAAGGTTTTGTAAAACTCCGCTGTATACCTGTCCGGTCCTGGGCTTTTCTTGGTTGGTAGTCTTTTGATTGCTTCTTCTATTTCATCCATTGATATTGGTCTGTTCAAATTTTGTGTATCCTCCTGACTCAGTCTGGGCAAATCATATGACTTAAGAAATTTATTGATGTCTTCACTATCTTCTATTTTATTGGAATATAGGTTTTCAAAATAATTTCTAATTGTCTTCTGTATTTCTGTAGCATCTGTCGTGATATTGCCTTTTTCATCCTGTATGTTATTAATTTGAGTTCTCTCTCTTCTTCTCTTTGTTAGCATGGCTAAGGGTCTGTCGATGTTATTTATTTTTTCAAAGAACCAACTTTTAGTTTTGTTAATTTTTTCAATAGTTTCTTTTGTTTCAATTTCGTTGATTTCCACTCTGATTTTAATTATTTCTTGCCTTCTGCTACATTTGATGTTGTTTTGCTCTTCCTTTTCTAGGGCTTTGAGATGAAATGTGAGCTCATTTATTTGTTGGTTTTTCCTTTTTTTGAGGAATGACCTCCAGGCAATGAATTTCCCTCTTAAAACTGCTTTCACTGTGTCCCATAGATTCCGATATGTTGTGTCTGTATTTTCATTTATCTCTAAGAAATTTTTGATTTCCTCCTTTATGTCTTCTGTAACCCATTGATCATTCAGTAACATATTGTTCATTTTCCATGTGATGTAGGATTTTTCCTTTCTTCTTTTATCATTGATTTCCAGTTTCATTCCATTATGATCAGATAAAATGCATGGTATTATCTCCAGCCCTTTATATTTGCTGAGGGTTGCCCTATGGCATAATATATGGTCTGTTTTTGAGAAGGATCCATGTGCTGCTGAGAAAAAAGTATATCCACTTGATGATCGTTGATATATTCTATATATGTCAGTTAAGTCTAGGTTATTGATTGTGATATTGAGTTCTATAGTTTCTTTATTCAACTTTTGTTTGGAGGATCTGTCCAATGGTGAGGGAGGTGTGTTGAAGTCACCCATAATTATTGTGTGGTGGTCAATTTGATTCTTGAACTTAAGGAGAATTTGTTTTATGAACGTCGCAGCACCATTATTTGGTGCATAAATATTGATAATTGTTTTGTTTTGTTGGTGAATAGTTCCTTTTAACAGTATATAATGTCCTTCCTTATCCCTTTTGATTAACTTAATCTTGAAGTCGATTTTATTCGATATGAGGATGGCCACCCCTGCTTGTGTACGAGGACCATGTGTGTGGTATATTTTTTCCCAACCTTTCACCTTCATCCTGTGTATGTCTTTTCCAATCAGATGTGTCTCCTGGAGGCAGCATATTGTTGGATTTGTTTTTTTTTTTTTAATTTATGTTACCAGCCTATGTCAATTTATTGGAGAGGTTAAGCCATTAACGTTTAGAGTTACTATTGATATATGGTTTGTACTTCCAGCCATGTTTGATTATTTATCTTTTTTTTTCTAATTTATTTTGTTTCTCCATGATTAGCTTTCTTCTCGTCCTCTGTCTTTACCGAGGCACTTTCCACTGATGGTTTTGGTTATTGTTTTTCATTTCTTCCTCGTGTAGTGTTTTGCTCAAGACACTTTGCAATGCTGGTTTTCTGCCTGCAAATTCTTTTAGCTTTTGTTTATCATGAAAGACTTTTATTTCGTTGTCGTAACTGAAGCTTAATTTTGCTGGATACAGAATTCTTGGTTGGCATTCATTGTCTTTCAGTGTTTGAAATACATTGTTCCAGGATCTTCTTGCTCTCAGCCTCTGTGATGAAAAATCCATTCTTAACCGTATTGGTTTACCCCTGAATGTAATCTGCCTCCTTTCTCTTGTAGCTTTTAATATTTTCTCTTTGTTTTGTATATTGTATATCTTCATAACAATGTGTCTTGGCGTTGGTCTACTGTGATTTTGTGTGCTTGGTGTCCTGTATGCATCTACAATTTGTATATCTGTTTCCTTGTTTATTTCTGGAAAGTTTTCTGTAATTATTTCATTCAGCAGGTTACTCATTCCCTTGGTTTAAATCTCTATGCCTTCCTCTATCCTGATAACTCTTAAATTTGTTTTTTTTTTTATGTTATCCCATATCTCTTGGATGTTTTCCTTGTGATTTTTAACCAGCCTTTCTGAGTTGGCTAGACTCTTTACAAGATGATATATTTTGTCTTCATTATCTGATGTTCTGGCTTCTACTTGCTCCATGCTGTTAGTGATACTCTCATTTGAGTTTTTAATTTGGTTTATAGTTTCTTTCATTTCGAGAATTATTGTTTGATTTTTTTTATAATCTCTATCTCCTGATAAAGATGCTTAACTTCTTCTTTTATCTGTTTATGTAATTCATTTTCAATGTGTTCTTTCACTGTTTGAATTTGCTGTCTCGTATCCTCTTTAAGGTGCCATTCCATCTGTCTAAGGTATTCCTTGAGTTCCTTATATGACCATTTTTCTGATGACTCTAGGTCCTCCTGAATATTTAGGCTGTCCTGCATTGTTTGTACTCCTTTTCTTCCTTGCTTTTTCATGCTGCTCATATTTCTTCTTGTTCTGTTTGACTGCTGAGTTACTGTTTACTCCTATAAATTTATTTGATGCTTTAGCCGCTGGTTTCAATTAATTTATCTCCTCCGCTGCGTTTTGGTGACGTCAGTTCTCTGCCATGGTGATATCCCATGCAAATGGTGATAGTTTGTTCCCTTTGCCGGGTGACCAATGCAACAGGTGGGTCCTATCTGTCTCTTCCAAGCCCTGTTTCAATCCTGTGGCCACTGCCTATGCAGGTTCGGTTGGCATTTACTTCCGTAGGATCAGAAGGGCTGACCAGTTGTTTCGGCCGGATCGTTAGTGCTGAATCATAGCGGTTTGGCTGCGAGAAGCAGGCAAAGGAGAGCTTGAATGCAGCCGATCCCGGCTCGGTGTGTGTTCTGAGAGGCCTGGACTGTTCGCCTCAGATCCACGTCAGCTCTGCATTGCCCTGTGATCCTGAGCAAACAGCATTTAGACAGTTTATGACTCCCTATGCTCACGCAGCTGAAGGGGTCACAGACTTGATCTCTCCGCGCCCGCTGCCATGTTGGATTCATGTTCTTGGTATTGCAATGGAAAGTGCAATAGATCTGTAGTTTGCATTTGGTAATATGACTATTTTAATGATATTAATTTTGCCTTTCCATAAACAAGGGAGGTTATTTCCACCTTCTAGTGTCTTCTATTTCTCTTCAAGGCCATATAATTTTCCTTGTACATATACTTTTGAGAAAATAAGTACTATAGTTTCTATTTTTAAAATTTTCCTATTTTATTTGCATGTCTATATGCATAAATATATTTACATATACTTATAGTTTCCTATTTTTATATGCATAACCATATACATAAACACATTTACTTGTATTTTATACATACGTTATTCAATAGCATTAGGATGTGCTATTTATATAATTTTATTATCACATTTTTCACCTAATATTACACATGACCATTTCCCATGTGATCTAACATTCTTCATCAGCTAACCTCCAAGATACTTCCTATTCCAAAATATGGGATCACTTTTTAAATAATCTCCTATTGTTGGGCACCTAAGTTGTCTCAAAATGTTTCCATTCACAAATTCTCCAATCAATGGCACTGTACACATATTTCTTTGATCTTTTCTAGTTACACACTTAGAACAAATTTCTAAATATGCAATCATCACTAGGTCACATTCAGTTTATACCCTCATATGTGTAATTTTTTTAAAAAATTAAATTTATATGTTCACCTCTACAGTTGAATTTCAATTATATTCCTTTATTTCCTTTTCTCCTTTGTCTCAATAAATACAATCAATTAGAGAAGAGTTAATTTTTTACATATCTATGTATATATACATATAAATATATTAATTCATCTCTCATTGATCTTATTTTTCCACACCCCTGCCTTCCCTAAGTACTTTTCACAGTTTTGAAGTTACCTCCACAGTTTGCCAAAATGTCTCTTAGAAAACCTTCAAAGATAGCTCAATATTGTTCCCATAATTAAAAATGCAGTTATAATGGCTTGTTAATGTATAGATCCAATTAAGTACCACAATTTTCCCATGAGAACTTAACTATATTTGGGGCTACATCCACAGGAATATCCCAAGGTTACTTGCACAGTGAATATCAATTGTATTGATATTCCATGTGTGCATCATGGTGTATGAGGAAGCAAAATTTGTGAAAGGACTTAAATGTGAAAATAATTATGCAAATGATAAATATTATTTATTATTAAGTGTAATTAGTAGCTGTCAAGCAAATCTTTTTCTGACAGTCAAAGTGCCACATAACTTTCAAAATGAATGCTTATAATTAATAATATTTAGATATGGAAAAAAAATAGTTTTTCTCAACTTTTTCATCATAGCCCAGATATTTCCAGGCAAACAACTTGATAGAATCAATAGAAGCCTAGTTAAGCAGGTGATAATCTTCTCTTGCCCTTCAATTTATCATTCAATAGCTTTTCCATGGATTGCAATCATTGAAAGTTTGTAATTGCAGTTTTCTGCTATGTTTACTGTTAGAAAATTTCCTTTCGAATGGTGCTTGCAGTGCTAATAAGTAGTAGTTTTGTGAACACTTGTTTATAGCTCACAATGATTAGATTCACCTCTATTGGAGCTGGCTCATAGTATGCCCATGTAGGATTTTTAGGGTGATTTTTTCACATCTACCCTTCTGGTTAGATGCCTTGGGAAGGTGCTCACTTAAAAATCTTGCAGCACTTGGTCTCTGCTGGCAAATGAGAGAGCTACACTCACCACCCACAGCCTGCTCAGAAAGCTGAGAAAAATTTGAAAAGGGCAGGATCTCTGTAGGACTATCAATCTGTTCCATTCAGTGTGATATTATTATAGCACATGTAAAGTTGTTAATAAAAACCACAGTCAAAGCAGTAGTTCAGTGTCTAGGGCTGGGGCTTAGTGGTAGCCATTTGCCTGGCACGTGTGAGTTACTGAGTTTGATTCTCAGCACCACATATAAATATATAAAATAAAGGTCTATCAACAACTAAAAATATATATATATATATATTTTAAAAAGCAGTAGTTCAGAAGGCATGAGAAAGGCATCATTTCAGTTTCATAAAGATGGTGTATCTTATTGGGAAGAGGGCTTATATTCATTGTTAATAATGAATGGTGTCCATTTCCCTTCATTGTCCCCATTATCAGTCTCGTTAGGACTCCATTCCATCCTGGCCGCCTCCCCCATCCTACCAGCTGCTCGTCTCAGGACCTGCTTTGGAATATCTACTAGATGAAGCTCTGAAAGTACAGGGCCCATTTTCTGAAAAGATGAATCAGTCTTTTATGAGGTGTACAATATAACACAAGAATCAGGAGACTAATGAAAGAGAATATGAGCTAAAATTGAATAGTTACACAACAGTAGGCTATTTAGGAAGATGAAGCAGCAGATTACCTGCTGTATATCACCCAGTAGGTATGCTTTCTCTCCTTTTTACTTTTTTCTTTCCCAAGGAAAAGAAAATGGATTCCATTCTATTCTTGCTTTGGACTAAAATGTCATCCATGATTGTAAGATAGAAGTGGGGAAGAGAATATATGTGGAATTTTGGCTATCAATGAAGTGGTTGGACCCTACATCTGGCAGTATTTATAAGGAGACACTTGATAACCTAAACATATGTTAGAAGATTAAAAGTTGATTAGAATCATAAGTGGCCTGAGGCTGTGTGGGGAAAGTTGAAGGTGCCAATTACACACATTGCTCAGATGCCATCAGAGGGGCTTGGGGAGCTATTAGGGTATATGAATCCTGTCCCAGAGCTTCTCAGTATCAGATGAGAATGACTCTTTTTCTTACACAGATTACCCCTTCTTATACCATCTATAAGGGAAGTCCCTATAAATGTGGTGTCTACAATGTTCATCTGATTTCCCCAACCCATATATTGCTAAGGGATGCAATTAAATTAATGTGCCAGCAGAGGAATGAGAGGAGATCTGGGGTGAGGTCACCTGTGTTAAAATCCCAACCCCATCATGGACTCATTATGCAAATTGGAAAAGTTGTTTATATTCTCTAAACTGCAGTTCCTTTGTCTATAAGGTAGCAGTGGGTACAATCTTTGCTGGATTATTGTGAGCATTAGAAATAATACATGTAAAAAGGTCAGTCCTAACAAAAAAGACATTCAAAGGGGTAGCTATGTATAAACTTGGGGAAAAACTATCTATTGTAGACCATTTTAAAGTGAAGCAATATATTGAAAACTTGTCAGAAAAGCTTAGAGTCAGCAAAGATTTATCTGAGTGTGTGACTGTCCTGTAGATAGATCTTAAAGCATCAACTTACAGAGAGATTCTCAGTATGTAGTGTAGGTAACACATTTCCAACACATGTCATTATAGGAACTAAAGCTTTGAATTCTTTGATTTCTCACTGTTTTATTTTTCAATCTTAATAATTCATTAGAGTTCATTTGAGTTTAGCCCTTACTAAATTATAAATGCTAGCATTTTATATCTAAAATACATGGTTTGCCCAATGCAGGGGAGGAAAAAAAAAATAAAGATTTTGAACTGGTTGACCATAGCTTCTAGTCTGGGCTTCTAGTCTCATTCCATAGACTAAAGGTAGAATTAGCAGAGACAGTAAGTTAATCATTTTGAGGCTGCTTAGATTAGATCAAGATGCTGATCTCCAGTAGCTATATGCACTTAGAGATGGTCATCTTCTTGAAGGGTAAGGATATGTCTTACACAAATAAAATCCACAAAGTTGTTAAAGGCATGCAATGCTTTGGTTATTTTTCTCTCATTCCGTAATCTGAAATGCAAACTCCCTCTAGTTACTGGGATACCCCATCCTTTTTCACCATTATTACTTTTATTTCTAACATCTTTATAATCACTCTGAACAACTTAGTGCCTGTAATGAGCTTGGCTTCATATCCATTTACATTGTGCACTGCTGTGTGTGTGTGTGTGTGTGTGTGGTGTGCAAACATGTTTTCTAAATTTGTGTTAGCTCTTGTCTCTCCCAAACAACTATCAATCTTTCATTCATTAGATAAATATGGCATTAACTACTTAGGAAGGGCAAGATGGTATCATCCCAAGTGCCCTATTTTGAATAATTTGTAGTGGCTGCCAAAAGCACTCTTATTGACAGAAGAGTTAAGAAAAATCTCAAGACCGTCTATCTTCAGTGGGGAAGAATGTCATGATTCATAAGCAATATCTTCCTTGAGTGAAAGAGGAAATAACAGAATTAAGAATGGCATAGAGGACTGAAAGGACAACATTGAGACTTCCTTAATGTCCTTGGTCTGTATGACCAACTTGGAGACTGGGATTATGTCCCTAGTTTTTATCATGTTTCTGTACAGTTTATTTTCAGACAATTACCAGCATGGTCTTTGCTTCATTTCTCCATTAAGTTGCTACTGAATCTTCCTGACTGGGCATCTCCATGCACTCTCTTTCCTTTGCCAGGATGCTTGCCTGAGCATCCATCCTCCAAAGGGGCCTCTACAGGGAAGTCCCATTTACCTTCAGAAATTGCTTATGGTTATTGTACATTGCAATTCCCTCCTCTTTTATGCTATCAAAGTTGTATGAATTTGTAACCATTCTTTGGTAAGTTTCCTTCCTTCCATTCTTTCACTAGGGATTGAACCCAGGGGTGCTTAATCACTGAGCCAAATCTCAACCCTTTTCATTTTTTAATTTGAGACAATGCCTTCTTAAGTTGCTTAAGGGCCTTGCTAAATTGCTGAGGTTGGTCTTGAACTTGTGATCCTCTTGCCTCAGCCTCCTGAGATGGTGGGATTACAGGCATGTGTCAGATGTGGTAAGTTTACTTTTATACTTATTATTCTCAAGGAGCTGCAAAACCATCTCTCTCTTTTCAATCAACTACATTGTGCCCAGTACCTACACCCAGGAGAAAGTAGACATTTGATAAATACCTGTGGTAACAATGAATGCGCTAAACCTTGGAGATCCTAATGATGTAACAGAGTTGCTGGCTTTGCAGAACTCATGTTCCAATGAAGGAGAAAATTCATTAAATACAACCGGTAGAATTCCACATCACATACAGCCAGAAGAATGAGAAATTATACTCCATCTATGTATGATGTATTGAAGTGTATTCTGCTGTCATCTATAACTAATTAGAATGAATAAAAAATATTTAAAATAAAGCCAAGAAATAAAATAAAAGTTTATGAGAGAGTGGTTGGGGTAAAAGCAGTACAGATGTAAAGGAATATTGCTGATTGAATCAAGAGACAGGAGTTGGGACAACACACCAGGTATGCTGGTCAGATTAAGTAAGAAGTAAAAGTAGACCTCAATAAAATTGCAACTAAAAAATCAAACACTGCAACTTCTGTTCTCTATTTGAATGCTATATTTCACCATTAAAGTATTTTTATTATTCAAATCAAATCAAACTACCAGGTAAATTAATATGTATCTACAGTATTATTTTAAAAGCATTTTTTAAAGAATTTTAATGGACATTTTTGCCTCTGGAAAGCACACAATTGGGCTTTCACTTTGAGAATTTTTTTTTAAAACTGGGGATTGAACCCAGGGTGCTTAACCACTGAGACACATCCCCAGCCCTTTTGTATATTTTATTTAGACATGGGGTCTTACTAGGTTGCTTACAGTCTTGCTAAGTTCCTAACGCTGATTTTGAACTTGAGATCCTCCTGCCTCATCCTGTCAAGCTGATGTGATTACAGGTGTGTGCCACTATGCCCAGTAATGCTGTTGTTTTTGTTTGTTTGTTTGTGTTGTTTTCGTTCGTCAATGGTCTGTCTTTTTTTAATTTGTTCTAATTAGTTATACATGAAAGTAGAATGCATTTTGACAAATCAAACATAAATGGAATATAACGTCTCATTCTTCTGGTTGTACATGATGTAGATTCATTCTACTACCCTTCCTACTCCCATTTTCTCTCCCCTACATTTACTCCTCTCTATATAAACCAAAGTATGTTTATTCTTCCATAGCCCCTCAACTCTTATTGTGAATTAGCATCCATGTATCCATTTTGCCTTTGTTTCTTTGGGATTGGCTTATTTCATTTAGCATGATATTCTACAGCTCCATCAATTTACTGTCAAATTCCATAATTTCATTCTTCTTTAAGGCTGAATAATATTCCATTGTGTATATATACCACATTTTCTCCCTGCCCCCCATGTAGCTTTTTACTTGATATGTCCTCTATTGTTCAAATTCAGGAGCATGTATTGAGTCTCTGGGTCCATTTGCCAAAGTTTAGTGGGGATTATGGAAACATAGATCTAATATTTTAAGCAGAAAATGGACCAAGCATCTCCTACAATTTTGGGACATGAAATTATAGTGGAATCATTTAGAGGAGTAAAGTTATAATTGTCTTTTATATTTGAATATATAACAGAGATAAAGAATTATCATACTACATTGATACATGCACACCCTCATTTATAGCAGTTTAGTTCACAAAACTATGTAACCATACTAAGTGTCTGTCAGCAGATGACTGGATAAAGAAAATGTGATATATATATATATATATATATATATATATATATATATATATATATATATATATATATATATATGTTTTATTCAGACATATAAGAAAAATGAAATTATGTCATTTGCAAGAAAATGGATGGAACATTATGTTAAGCAAAATAGGCCAAACTCAGAATGTCAAGGGTCATGTGTTTTCTCTCATACCTGAATGCTAGAGAGGAAAAAGGAAAAGAAAGCTGTGGGTGTCTCATGAAAATCAAAGGTAGATCAGTAGAATAGAGGAAAGGGTCCAGAGGAAGGTAGGAGGAAAGGAAAAGGGAAGATACTGGGGAATGATATTGACCAAATTATATTGTTATGTTGTATACATGTATAAATATGTAAGACAATTCCCACCATTATGTGCAACTATAATGTACCAATTAAAATTTGGAAAAATAATTTAGGGATGAAAAAAATATCTTTACTAGTACAGTCAGGGATATTTAAAATAAAAGATTAATTTAAATATACCACAAGCTTTCTTTCAGCTTTACAGATAAATTATTAGGTATTATATTCATTAGAGAAAAAGATTACACGAACTCTCCAGTTGAAATCTTTTTAGAAATGGACTGGAGTTTTCTGGCTTATTCATTTTTTTAAAAAAATAAAGGAGAGATGTAAAAAGAAGGGATGAATAAAGAAAGGATAGGACAAGACATTTCCTTAAATCATCCTGAATGCGCTCATATGTAATCTTGCTAGTCAGTATAGATAGAAGCAGCAACTATGTTTAAGTCCACTGGATACTGCTTACTTTAAGATGGAAGGCATCTGATGGATTTTAATGCCATCTTCAGCCCTGTATTAATTGGTACATAGGAGGCCATTGATACAAAATGCATTTTATGGCCTGCATAAAATCTCAGATAGAAGCCAAGGTGATGGCAAGTCACGGCTTGCAAGACCAGACCAGAAGATTTTTTAAGTTTAGCCAATCTACGTGATAGGAAACATTGATTTACAAACTCTTTTTTTTCAACTAAGTGGTTATATTGAGAAAGAGCCAATAGCAATTAGAAGGAAAAGTGTTCATATTATGCTTGTGTTTGTGCTTCATGTTGCAATTAAATGAAAAGTAAGATTTATTGAATGAGTGTTAAATCTATTATGTAGCTGATATCTATTTCCTCGTTACTTTTTCATTGCCCACTATAATTAATAATTCTGCTTATGAAACTTTCCAGTCTAAAGTTGTGTGATTTTTCTCTGCTGGTTGGACCCCAAATAAGTATTAAATCTTCTAACCTAATATTTGTGTGGATGTTACTGTTTTTAGTTTTAAAAGAATTATGTACCCTTTTCCACAAATATCTTATGAGTTTCTACATTATTATTTTAATGGTTGCATAGTAGTTTATAAAAGTTGTACATCATCTTTTTTCCTTCAGTTTTTTTATCAGCCATACATGCTGCTTCATTTTTCATTATTAAAAATATATACTGCCTTTAAATTGCAAAAAGGACTTTGGTGAACAACCTTGAACATAAACCCTTGCTCACGTATGTAATGATTGCCCTCAATTAATGTCTAGTCATTTGGACCTCATAAATGCTTTATGTAATCCCAGGGGAATCATTGAGTGGTTTATAAAATGTCAGAAAATATATATATAAGAAGAAAGGGAGTCATGACGTTTGTTGTTTCCTACAAAACTTTCATAGCAAGAATTTGTAAAGTGTCTCATGCAACACAAGAACTAAAATGAGATTTGAGACCAAGCCATTAAATATCAATTATCATAAACCACTTCTAGCTGCTGCTTTGATTAAATGTTTTCCTCATGTTTTACATTTAGGAAATACACCTCATCAAAAGAATTGTAAATGCAAAAGAATTAAATTATTCAGAATAACTTGGTAGGTCTTGCAAGGGAGTGCTCTGAAAAAGAAATCACATTGTTAACCTGAACATTTTAAACAAATCGAGTTTGGCTGATTTCCTATGTTTACAATAAAGACCCCTGTAGGTCCAGCTGGAATCCTTCATCCACTGGCCCAGTTACTTTCTAGACACAACTGCTTCCCAGGCATAGAAAATGCTGGATGTGGAGCTGAACATACCTGAACTACTGGGCATCTTTCCATTTAATGTGAACCAACCAGGAAATGATACTTTCATTGAAAGCCAATGAAAATGGACATGGGGACAATCCCTTCTAGAACCAACATGCTTTAGAGACTGCCTCTAAAAGCAGTCATCTTCATGCAATATTTATATTTCCAATTTGCTTTTAGATGTTTTCTGAATGAGCTGGTGCATTTATGAATACAAGCAATTTGGAAGTTTGCAAGAGGTGCCATTGCTAGTCTCAGAATATGGTGTTGTAACATTTGTATGTAATATCACAGTGTAATCATAGAAGTACCGAGGGATGTAGGATCTTTGTTGTTGTGGTCATGATCATTAGCACCATTAACCACACACTATCACTTATTGAGCACCTACTGTATAAACAACCATGCCTCTTATTTGTGAACTGATTTAGTTAATCTCCACAACCCTCTATTAAATAAGTACCCCCCAAAGAAGTAAATACCAGTACCATCCTCATTTTATATAAAAAGGCACTGAGGAGAAATATATCCAGAATTTTGTTATGATCACACTTTTGTATCAGTATTTTGCTAGTGCAAAAAAAAAAATCAAACTGTCTTCAAAGGCAGCAGCCTGAGAACTATACTGACTTGCACATACACAGAAGCAAAAGAAAATCTCATGATGGACTTTAAAAGACTCTTCACCTTCATTCAACCCCTTTGTAGGGGATTCTAAAATAATAAAACAGAATAAGAGAGATGGGCATTGATACCATTGACAACATCACTTTAATCATTAGGCAGAGAAGAAATTGGGAGAGTGGGCAAAGGGGCTTCCAATGGGCAGAGCTCTGTGTGGCCCATTCTCAAGCCAAATAATTGGAATTTGTACTTTAAAGGTAGGCCACTTCCAGGAAATTCTGAATCATGAGGTTTTGCTCAGTGTTTAAAAATTTGTGCCAAAGAAATGAAAGAGACTGAAGTTAATAGAACATCATAAGTTGTGCCTTATAAATAACTACCTCCTACTCCCAAAACTTAGGATATCTGTTGATATATTGTGGGTTATAGATTCTCTATCTGCACTTGCTATTTATTCATTAGTAGACAACATGGTGTAAAATCATTGAAACGTGGTGTATAAATAATCCCTCTCCACTCCTTGTTTGAATATGTAACTAGAATAACTACTGCTGAAATTCATGATATTTTAACTTTTTTCTGCACAAGTTATACAGACCCCAAATCACATGTTTAGGGGGACTCAGAAATAAATATTTCATGCCAACACTTTTGTAGAGATGAGGGAACTCAAGTACAGTTAAGTGAATTGATCCACACCTACCTGACCAGAAAGCTATGAAGAAATTGTAGTCAGACATATCCACTTGGGCTATCTACAGATTTTTGATTCTTTCATCTCATTACCAAGCAATAAATTTGATTCTTCATATGAAGAATACTATGGCTTGACTCCATAGGATAATACCAAAAAATAAATAAATAAAAATAAATGTGGGTTAAAGAAAAAATAATAATAAAACTTAAGTTGATCTGGGATTTAAAAAAACAAACAGTTATTCTCTTTGTTATTTGGGGCTCAGAGCAATAGCTTGTTGCTGCATTTAAATGATAAGTCTGTCTACCTCATTTTAACAAATCTTTGGATTCTGCATGTGTCATGAAAAAATGTAACTAAGTTTTAGAACAGTAAGATTATGAAATTAATTTCTACTCTGTGTCAAAAAACTCCGTGGAAGGCAATTAATGTATAAAACCCCAGGGATTATTGCCCTAGTGTCTACTTTGCCAGATAAAACCACAGATCTCAAATCCCACTGTTATCTTGCTATTTATTTTTTTTGTTTGTGGGTCTAGGGAAGATGTAATCTTATACTGAATATGTATCTCATCAACAGGCTGAGGATATCTTCTGATTTCTGTCCCTTTCTGATCTGGAACAAAGTGTCTAGTTGTGGATATTGACATGTTACCCATATACCAGGCCACTACTGCTTGCTGTTTTTACTACACAGCATGTTTAGGAAATGATATTATTTATATAACCACACTGGGGTAAACTGGAAGATATGTAAATGGAGCTTGATGAAAATGGTATTATGTTTTTTATATTAAACAACTGAAGTAAAAATAAAGTATGAGGTGTTGGGAAGATCTTAAATATTTAGTTTCTTTAAAATTCTCAAAAAATATTTTAAATTTTTTAAATGAGAAATTTGTTCTTGTTCTTTTTTTTTTGTATTCATCTTTATTTTATTATCTGATTTCAAAAGAGAAAACAACCACATTCATATAATACTGATTTCACATATAACCACTGTGCAAGAAACACATATATAACATACATTATTTTATTGACAATTCAAGAGATATTTATTGAATATTTTTCTATCAGATCTTATGCTTTAACTTGTAGTCACATTTATGTTACCGTAGTGCACAGTCATATGCAATGAGAAATTCTGACATATTTTTATACATATTCAGAAATTACAAAGTTGAAAGAATCTATGGTTTCTTATTTCTTTTTTGGTATACTCAAGAAATTAAAATATCTTCTGATTATGTGCATAAAATTAAGTTTGTTGTTTTTATAAGCATGTCACAAAAATGACCAGCCATTCCGTGTTCACAGTGAGCATGGGCATACTCTTCAGCTGGTGATGACAATGACAGCAGTTGATATCCAGGCAATTGAACATTGAGTCAATCCATTGTGGTTGACTCTTGGGTGTGAGTGTGGCTTTCTGTGCTCACTATTTTTGGTCATCTCAACTCTCCATCATTCTCTGCCTGTCCTGGGTCACCTTCTTGAGAGACCCTTGAGATGCTGCTTTGTGACTAGTTTATGATGATCTCCAGGATTCTGAGTAAGCCAGGTTCTGCTGGGAGCCCCAAAGTTTGGGGGATCATTATCTCATGTCCCGCTTTTCATGTATCAGTTTCACAAATGCATATCTATGAAGAGTGGTTAGGATCACTTAAGTGAAGTCAGGATGAGGATATGCTTAACTTCTTAAGAAACTGCCCAACTTTTCCAAAGTGGTTGTACCATTTTACATTCCCAACACATCAAATGAGCTCCTCTTTCTTTATATCCCCACCAAACTAGATCGTCAACCTTTTAGAGTTTATCCATTCTGTATACATGGAGTGATATCTTATTGTGGTTTAGATTTGAATTTCCCTAATGATGAATTATTTTAATTATCTCTTTAGATTTTTCTTCCATATATCTTTTTAAGAAGTTCAAATCCTTGTCCAAATTTTTGGTTTCCTTATTTTTTAATTTTGAGAATACTGCATATATTTTAGAGGCAAATTCTTCATGACTTATATGCTTTATATTATTTTTTCAGACTGTGTCTTTTCATTCATTTAAGGTCTTTCTAAAAGAAGTTCTTAGTTTTGATAAAGTCTAATTCATATACATTATGAATCATGGTTATGGTGTGCTATTTGCCTAACCTGAAACTTTTCTCTTGTTTTCAACTATATGTTTTATAAATTTACAATTAGATCTATAATAAATGTTTTGCTCATTTTTTATATATGGTATATGTTATACAGTTCATTATTTTGCATTTGGAAATTTCATTTTTCCAATGCCATTGTTGAAACAACTTTTTTCTCTCCACTTAATTATCTTTGTTAAAAATCTGTTGCTAGTGTATGTGTGAGTTAATTTATAGATGCTATTTTTCTTCATTTGCACTTCAGTTTCCCATTATGCCAATACCACATTCTGTCAGTTACTATAGCTTTATAATGGATATTGAAGTCAGTAATATAAATCATCTAACTTTATTCCTTAAGGTTATTTTACCTATTCTGGGTATTTCACATGTCCATCTGAATTTTAGAATCAATTTTGTGTAAGTCACCTGCTGGCCTTTGTCTGGAATTGCTTTCAGCTTATTGATCTATTTGAGCAAAATTGTCTTTCTTCTTCATAATATTGACCTACTGACTCATGAGAAAGATAATCTCTTTTTATTTAGGTCTTTTCAGATTTCCTCAACAATGTTTTATGGCCTTCAGCATACAGGGCTTTTGTATCTTTTGTCACTTTAACCCCTAAATATTTCACAATGTTGATGATATAGGGAATGGCATTTAAAATCAATTTCAATTTTAATGCTTTCTTTCTAATATGTGGAAATATATATGATTTTGTGTATTGATCTTATATAATTCAGTCTTCATGAGCTCACTTTTTAGTTTTATCAGCTTTTTTGTAAGGTTCCATTCAGTTTTCTGTATATATGATCATGCCATCTATATATTAAGACATATTAGTCTTTGTTTTTCAGTTGGATGCTCTTTATTTCTTGTTTTTGTCATTCACTGGAGAGAATTTCTATTACAAAGTTGAATAGAAATAACAAGACAAGACATTCTTATATTTTTCCTGATATTAGGGGAAAAGATCTTTAATCTTTCATCATTATACATGATGATTTATTAAGTTTTTATACATGTTCATTTTCAGGTTGAGGGAGTTCTTTTCTAGTACTAATGTTCTAAGAATTTTTATCTGAACAAAATTATTCATATAAAAATATCAGATAAAATATCCAGATGTTGGTTTTCTTAACTGATTTTTTTTTCTGCATCTGTGGAGATGTAATCATGGTTTTCCTTTTTAGTTTATTAATATATTAGATATTATCAATTTCTTTTTTAATGTTAAATGAGCATTTCATTCTTAGGATAAACCCACTTAGTTATGATATAGGATCCTTTTTATATATCATTGAATTTGATTCCCCAAATTTTGTCTAGAATTTTTGGTGTCTGTGTTCATGAGAGATTATTGGTCTACAGTTTTATTGTCTCATGATGGTTTCTTTTTCCTTTAAAATTGTTATTAGAATAATGTTGATCTCACAGATTGAGCTGGGAAATTTTCCTTCCTCTTGAATTCTCTGAATTATATGTAGAATTGTATTAATTATGTCTTAAACATTGAATAGAATATACCAGTGAAGACATCTGGCCTAAATTTTTTTACTTGTAATATTTTCCATCGCAGATTTGATTTTTTTTAGTAGATAGAAGTATATATCCAGTTTTCTGTTTCTTATTTGAGCTTTGGTAATTTGTATTTTTCATCTATTAATTTAGTGGCACAAAGTATTTTTAATATTCTATATTATGTTTTAAATGTTTGTACAATTATAGCTATGTCACATCTTATTTCTGATATTGGTAATTTGTGTCTTCTCTCCTTTCTCCCTGATCAATCTGTCTAAAAATATGTCAATTTTTGAAAGAATCAGTTTTTTGTCTGATTGATTTTTCTGTATTGGCCGTTCTCTCTTTATTGTTGTTTTTGGGGGCGGATCTTTCTTTCTTTACTTTGGGAATGATTTTTGCTTCATTTTGAAGTCTTTTATTGTGAAAATTAAACTTGCTTAATTTAAGATTTTTCTTCTTTTGCTAATGTATGCATGCTATGGTTTAGGTATTAGGTTTTTCCCAAAAGCTTATGTGTAAGACAATGTAAGAATTTTCAGTGTGAGATGACTAGATTATGAAGTAACCATAGTCAGGATTAGCTGGGAGAGGTAGGTCACTGGGGGTGTGTTTCTGGGTTTTATATTTTGTCTGTGGTGAACAGTGATCTCTCGTGCTTCTTCTTTGCCATGTCCTGTGCTATTTTTCCTCCACCACATTCTGCCATGATGTTCTTTCTGCCTTGGGCCCAGAGCAATGGAATCAGCCAGTCATGGACTGAACCTGTGAAACCATGAAGCAAAATAAACTTTTCCTCCTCTGAGTCATTCTTGTTAGGTCTTTTTGGACACAGAGATAAAAAACTGACTAAAACAATACACTTAGCACTGTATATTTCTCCCCTTAAATACTACTTTGGTGACATTCCATAAACACTGATGTTTTGTTTTTATTAACATTTAAGTTATGATAGTTTTTTTTATTTCCTTCATAATTTCTTCTCAGCCTTGTGGGCTATTTAGAAGTGCCTTACTTATTTTTAAGGTATTTGGTATTTTTCTCAGAGATTTTTCTGTTATGGTTTTCTGATTACAGAACTTTCAACCTTTGAAATGTATGGAGACTTGTTTTATGGTTAAGAATATCATATATCTTAGGTATCCAGGTACCAATCCAAAAAATAAATATGTATGTTTCTCTTTTGCTGGATGGAGGATTCTACAAATGTCCACTAGGTCAAGTTAATGGTAAAAGTCTAGCATATCCTCTTATTCTATCCATTATTATACTTCATGAATTTTGTAGTTCTGTTATTCTTTACATAGACATTTAGAACTATTATGTCCTCTTAATAAATTGACCCCTTTATAATTATGAAATCATTTTTATCCCTGGCAATATTTTGTTCCAGAACCCACTTTGTCTACTTTTAGTGTAACCTCTTAACTCTCTTTTACTAGTTATTATTGATATTGTCAGATTTATTATCTTGCTATTTGTTTTCTACTTGTTCAGTCCATTTTATGTCTGAGATTTAAAATATTCTTGAGCTCTGTTCTGGCAGGCTGTGATGTTTCTTAGAAACAGTCCCATTCTTTCTAATCTTGCTTTTAAGAGTTGTTAGGAAGGAACAGAGTCATAATCTAAGGCTAATTACTACCTACAACTGAGGCCAGAGTCCTCTTCCTAACATCTCAGAGATCAAGAGATTTTCCCATTCTGGGTAGAAGGAATAGGAACTTTTTCAATTCCTGTCGGCACCTAACTTTGTTGCCTCTAAACCTTTTGAACTGCTCTTTTTCTGCTTTCTGATGTTTCTCCCCATGTATACACCTATCAGTACTCTGTTGAGTGCTGAGGGAGCCCTTCTGTGGATCCCTGGAGCTCCATGTGCAGCTCATTGTTTTCTTATATTCTCTCCTCTTATTCTATCCATTATTATACTTTCTGTGAAGTCTAGCTGTCTTAGTTTCTCCAGGCCATCAGCTATGTTTCCTCCACTCAAGGAGTCTGATGGGCTCTTCCTTATTTCTCCTCTCTGCCCTTGGCCTGAAACCTCCATGTGTATGCTAAATTGGGACAATCATGGAGGTCATCTTTGTCTCCCATCTCTCAGGAAAACTGACCTTCATTGCTTCATTTCTTAAAATTTGCTTCTTATGCGTTTTTTCTCTCTCTTTTATCTTTTATTTTATTTTTTAATGCTTCAAGAAATAGGGTAAATCTGTCCTTTATTATTTCATCTTACTTGGGGTAGGAAGTGTGTGAGCATGCACAATTGAATTAATGGCACCATATGATTTTAGCTCTCATATTACTTTATTACCAACATCCTCATGGTTAAAATGAAGTTTCATGTTTCCCGGTGGATTTTCCTAATGTAGTCATGATGCTAAATTCCAATGACAATGGATAATTGACTGCACAGTACAACATCTGTTCTTAATGAAATCAAGAAGATTTTCATTTCTACATCATACTTAGCAAGGGTAATACGAGCTACTGGAGTGACAATTCTCTATCTTAGTGAACTTTTAATGTGAAAAAAAAAAGGTTTAGTTCTTTCCACATAATAATCAAACATGTTGTTGCTAATTTGCTATGGCCTTTTATCTATGAAATGACTCAGACTCCCAGACTTCTTCCTTCTCCTAGTTCTGTCATTCCCTAGGGCCTGGTTGATTGGTTTTTGGTTGGTTTTTAATATAGATGGAAGACAGAAAAGGGTATAGAAGTGAAACCATTCTTAATTCAACCCTGAAGGGACATTCATTACCTCAGTTCCCATCCCATTGTCTAGATCTGGATGCAGAGGGTCTGGCAAATAAAGCTCAGGTCAACATCTGTCAACAGCTTTGCACAGATGAAGGAAAACACACACTTTTCTGAATTACTCACCATCTTCTGAGAAGCAAAGTACTGTTTGGTATTTCAGTCTTTTCTAAAATGATGCTTTAGTTTTATTTTTCTATCCCTCCAACTCTGATCATGGGCAGCAGTCTGAAGGTTTCTTGGTGTTTCATTCACTCATGCTGTCAATGGATCCCGCTTCTCTTGTACAACAAGCAGAGCACACTGAGTTTCTTGTTATTGCCTGTTTCCTGCACTTGGATCAAAACCATGCCTTACATCCCACTAGGTGATTACTGAATCATCCTAAAACTGTGGCATCCTTACAAAAAGAAGAGATCATTATCTTCTAAGGCATTTGTAGAACAGAACTGCTCAGCTCCCTTTGAACCAAGTGGAATAGTATCTGTGGGAGTTCTTTGAGATTTATAAACTGCTCCTTTGATTGAATCGAAGAGTTCATCAACTGAATAGGGTGGTTGTGAGACATAAGTGAGAATTTATGTAAGATGCCAAACATCATCCCAGGTTCATATGGATAGTAATCCATAATTGAAGGTCTAATAGTTATGGGTAGGATATTAAATTTTAAAAAGTGCCTTTCTGTGAAGATGATGATATATTGAAGAAATTTAAACTTGGTTTGTTTTCTGCAGCTAACTTCTATTAAGCCTGTACTGTGTGCTATATTCCTGGTTCCTGGAGAGAATGGGTTTTTCTCCTCACTTATTCTGTACATACCACGTAAATAAGGTTATGAACACTTATAACTGACTGGATTTCACCACCCTAGAAACAGAAAAACATGCTAATAAAGAGCTTTGTTTTTAAACTCAGAATTCAAACTCTTGTCCCACTGCCCATTAACTGTGTGAATCTAACCACCTGTGTTTTCTGAAATTTAGCCAGAGATAGTGCTTCCTAAGGACATATTTTAGTCAGTTTTTCATTGTTATGACCAATAGACCTAACAAGAATAATGTAGAGTAGGAAAAGTTTATTTGGCACTCATGGTTTCAGAAAGCTCAGTTGGTAGATGGCCAATTCCATTGGTCTGGGCCTGAGATGAGGCAGAATATTATGGTGGAAGGGTATGGGAGAGGAAGGCAGCTCATGACATGGCAACCAGGAAACAGAAAGAGAACTCCCTCTCCAAAGACAAAATATAAAAACCTAAGGTTGGCTCCCAGTGATATATTTCCCCTAACCACACTCTACCTACCTATAGTTACTACTCAGTTAATCTCTATCAGTGGATTAATCCGATAATTAAGTTATCTCATAACATAATCATTTCACCTCTGAACATTCTTGCATTGTCTCACATATGCACTTTTGGGAGACTCCTCACATCAGGATGTTATGATGTAGATGTGATTATATATGTAGAAAACTTAACAGATATTGATATAAGATAGTGAGGTATTATAATCAATAGCATGGCCACAAAGAAAAGGCTGCATAATGTAGTAGACAGAATTTTGGAGCTGGAGTATAGTGATTCAAATTTATGTGCATGTTTTTACTTGATTACTTTTACTCAGTCTCTTAATCCATAAAAGGGGGTTAACAGGACCCTCCTTCCAGCATTAATACAGTGATCCTATTATAAGATACGTGAAAGTTGATAGAACCTTACCTAGAACTAAATGCATGTGAAAATTCCTTCTTGTATTTTTAGTTATCTGTGGCTCTAGGCAACACATAAACTATGCCCTCTACTTTTTAAAATTTTTAAATAAAACAAAGCTTTAATCAACTATTAAAAATACTATTGTATATAACACCATTATGTAAGAATAGGATGACACTCTTTCCCTGAAGTATTTGACCATTGAAATCACAGAAGAAGACCATTGCTAATTTTTGTGATTTTGTTTCTGCAACACATGGAATAGCTTTAATCACAAACAATAGAAACATTAAAAATGTATAATCTTCTAAGCCCTACCTGGGGTTAAATTTAAGATCATTATTAAAGACACATTCAATTTGGAAAGTTAGTACCTACCAGAGATTCTCCTGGTAGAAAAGTCTGAAAAGACATAAAAATAAATTCAAAAGTGGATAAAAACCAACCTATGCCATAGAAGACCTATTCTCAGGCAATTCAAAAAAAAAAGAATATAATCCTTTAAGTCAGGGTATCAAATAGGTTTTAGGTTTTACTTTACAGGCACTGTGTTGTGTTAGGAAAGGTTCTGAGGACAAATCTGAGATTAACATGAAAAAGAGTTTTTCATCTATAAATAATGTCTACAGTGAGCATTAATGAGAAAAAGTAGAAATACCTCCTGTTGACCTCCCTTTACTCTGAAATTATTTCTCATTCAGATTAGAGGATATTGTCACTGCAAAGAAATCTTCCTGCTCTCAGATATCTCCCTATAAAACTTTGGACAAACTCAGGTACCACAGATTTTAAATTTTCTAATATTTTTAATCCTTTAACATTTTTTGTACAAGGGGGAATTCTAAGAGATTCATGTTGCATTGCTCATATTCTGATGTTGTGCCATGTGGATGCCTTTCCTCTGTCTTCTCTCACTTTCTCAATCCGAAGCATCTTTCAAGGGATGCTTCTGTGCATATGTACCTGCTCAGTCCTGCTCACATGAACGTCTTTCCTCTCTGAACATCTGAAAAGTTGAAAACCACCTGAAATTAATGTTCATCTTTCTCGATTATGTGTTCGATTGAAGAATTTTTTTTTGTAGTATTTTAGTAAGTTACTGTGTTTTATTTAAGTAGCACAGAGGCCAGGAAGTTAGTGCCATTTGAACCCATCTTTTCACCTGTTGATGGGCATTTGGATTGCTTGTCAAGTTGTCTACTTTAAATTAAGTTGCTTTGTCTACAAATCTTTGTCTACAAATCTTCAGGTGGCCATTATACTTTCATTTCCCACGGCTAAATATCTAGGAGTGGACTCATGAGCCCATAATTTCATTACCTGAGACATTTGGTCATTGAATAAGTGGCAGTGACTATGATCTGGGCCTTATATAACAGATGCCTGACACAAATAGAAGTGAAACTGAGCTAAATTCAAGAAAGCTTTCTCAATAACCAATATGGATTTCACCAATTTCATACTGTAAATCAGTGACCTTGTTCATGAAAGAGTCCCTCAGACTCTCATTGAGTCTATTTTATACTCACTTTATACAGTTCTAGTTTAGTAAATCCAGACCCCAAGTCTCTTATACCAGAGCACATCAGAGGCAGCACATCCAATGACTAAAGAGTACTAATGCAGATATGTGAGAACATATCCTACAACAAAAAGGGACTGTGTTGAAATACACAAGATCGTAATTCAAAACCTCTGTCATGTAGTAGGGCTGCTAAGTCCAGAGGCCTAGGACCCTGATGGTATCATTTGATCATAGTTGGGAAAATTTTTGATGGCATTATTAAAATACTGATCTGGAGAGGTTACTGATAATTATAGCTCTCTGTGATTGTGTACTGTGTACCAGAATTGATGCCAATCTTTCTCTCTGTGTTATCTCATTTAATTTATATGATGAACTAATGAAGTAGGTATTGATATGTTTTAAAGAAGAAAAAAGTAAACCCTAGGAAAGTTAAATATCTGGTCTTCGATTTTAAAAAAGTATTTATTTATTTATTTTTTTAGTTGTACAGAATATCTTTATTTTATTTATTTATTTTTATGTGGTGCTGAGGATTGAACCCAGGACCTTGCACATGCTTTGTAAGTGTTCTATCGCTGAGCCACAGCACCAGCCTCTTGATCTTGTTTTAAAGTTCTAGCCATCATGATCCTAGCCTGTCAAGTCACCAAGAAAAGTTTATTATACTATTTTAACTTGTGTAAGAAAACAATACATTTTGAAAGAATTCTATTAAAAAAACACATTTTTTTCTTCAAAATTTAGATGCTCTAGGGAGAAAATTAAAGTATCTAAAATAAGAGTTAAGGTAGAAACGTTTATTCCCCAATCATGCCAAATAAATGAAGTGTTTCTCTAAATGCTTTTCGATGATTAAATTACCCTTTGTGATTATCTGAAAGACAATGAAGAGATTCTATCAAACCATGCATCCTAGAAAGTAGCAGCATAATGCTAATACCAGACAATGTATTGCCCCATATGGGCTCATTAAGGGGCCTGATTCTCATCTTTAATTGCAAAGAACATATATCCCTCAAATGAGTTCATAGACTTTATAAATAGGAAGTACTCAATGTATAAATAAGAACTATCACCAGATCCATTCAGAATCCATTTATCTTTATAGCTACATTTGTTATAGATCATCAGCCCATGATCACCCAGACCCCATCTGCACTCATCTTCCTTATGCTGAGTTTAAAATGCTGTGTCTCTATTGGGAGATTCATTTTCTTGTCATGCTTATGAGTGGTAGACTGCTGTAAACTATACATACATTGCTTGCAGTAATTAATTCCAGTATTATATTGGACAAATATTGATTCCCCAGGCCTCTCTTTTAAGGACTACTCCCAGCCCCCATCTGTACCTCAGTTATGACTCAGGTGAGGCACCCCCAGTCCCATCCTATGCTTTTCCTAACCTCTTCATTGCCATTCTGAATTTTAAAAATATCCAAAAAATTCTCCAAGGTCCTATAAAAATTTCCTCTTCTCTGCCATGACATCATTTTGGAAGCCCACAGGAATTATGTAAAATATTCCTCACCAATCCAAAGCAGCATCTCTCCACACCTCCTCTGCTTTCACTACTGATTCATCTTCCATCAGAAGACCACTAGAATGGATCCCATTATGTCTTTTCCCCCTCTTTTTGTTCTGTAACCACCAAAAGTTCAAGCAACTCAAGGTCTTTACTCCAAATTCATCCTCATAACATCATAAATCTTTTAATCTGATATACTCTCTCATCTCTTTTCAGTACTTCACCCCTCAAAAATTTTTGAATTTATCTTTTAGAACTTATAGTCTGTCATTACCAAAATTATCAGTCTTCAATATTTTCTCATACTTTTTCTTTCCTTTTATTTCATAGTGAATTAAAAACTGGCTTCCCTGATGACCCCTGATAGGAAAATACTTCTTCCTCCTCTATGTTACCCATTGACCTAAAGACTGCCATTCTCTTTCTCTATCACTACTCTAAGACATCTCTTCAAATTCCACTCAGCCTGCTCTAAACACATGCCAACACATTTTACTATTCTGGATATTCTGGATGCCATAGTTGTCTATTAAGTCTCCTGCATTTTTCCTTGTTTTGGGAATACTTTCACTTGTAGCCTTCTGTCCTTCTCTGAAAATTCTTGTCATTATATTTAGTGATTTAAAAATCTCTTTCTTATAGTTTTCTCTAAATTCAAGAAATGACTTCCTTTTCCACCTGATTCTGGCCAGTTCCTTTAATCATTCCTGAAACGTGTCTCAATAAGAGTGTAATTTCCCATATCGCAATCTATAGAATCTCCTGTTCTCACAGCTTCCTGTTATCTTTCTATATCACACCAATTATTCCATTCTTATAACCCCTCCACAATTTATTTCTTCCTTGCCCAGTACATTGCTGTGATCCTTGTCATAACCACTGCCCTTTTTCATCTCCTTTTCCATTTGGTAGGCCTGGCAAAGCCTAACCAATTTTTTTAACCATTAGACTCCTGAACAAGGTCTGTGATCCCAACAACTTTGGAGCCTGAGACAGGAGGATCGACAGATTGAGCACAGCCTTGGTAATTTAGGGAGACCTTATCTCAAAATAGGTTTCTGATTCTGAGGAGTAGAAAAATGCACAGGTATGCTGAGTGCCTCCACACTGATGGGGAATCCAGCCCATACCTTAAGTTAATCATCATTCTCCTCTCTATTTAATTTTTTATTTTTGGAACTGGGAATTGAACCCAAGGGTATTTTACCACTGAGCTACATCCCCAATCCTTTTTTTTTTTTTTGAGACAGGGTCTTGCTAAATAGGTTTGCCTCAGACTTGCAATCCTTCTGCCTCAGCCCCCTGATTACAGGCAAATGCCACTGTGCTTGGCTTCCTTTTATTTAAACATCAAGTCTCTCCTTTTCCTTTTTACTCTCAGTGATTCTACTATTCATTTCACTGAAAAATAGTGTAGACACAATTAAAAAAAATAATGTCTTCCTACCACCATATCTGCCAACCCACCTGCATCTTCTCATTCTTGCCTTGATTCGACCATCCACACCTGTACTGTGGCCTCCTTCTAACCTCACCTGAGTGATGTGCTAATCTCTACTGGATTACCCACACTGGAGGATATGATACTATACCAGCCCATCTAAAGAACAAGATAACTTCAAGTTTACTATAGCCAAAATCCTTAATCAGTTCTTCCCTTTATGTAAGCAAAAGTCCTTGAAAATTTTGCCTAAATTCCCATAATTTCCAGTCTTTTCCTAATGCACTCCAATTGAGTTTTAATCTCCACACTGTTTATCTGACCGAATCAATGTTAATTTTCATTCATCACCTTATACATTCTCTTAATACCACCAGAACTACATTTCCCTTGGTGCACCTTTTGCTGCATTATGATTATTTGTCTATTCCCACCTGAACTTTTGGTACATAAAGACTGTATCATAATTGACTCTGTATTTGCACAACCTTGCACAATCCTGGTGGATAGTAGAATAGTAGAAGTTGAACAAATTTTTGTGAATAAAAGCATGACAAAATAAAAGCAGTTCACCCATGGTTAGGGATGTCTGTGAAAATTACATTTGTAGACACTCGAGGGAATAGAGAACAAGGAAAATTGAGAACTAAGCAGGAAACAGTATGTTAGATGGAAAATAAAAGGGAAAATAGCTAGAATTATGAAGGTGAAATCTTAAGAACATGAATATACTGAGATAGTCTTCAACAGTTTGTGAAGGCAAAAATAGTGTTAAAATAACTGACAGTGGTGACATGTCTCTGGCCCATTCCCATTGCTAAGTCAATACAGGTGATAAGGGGTTAAACGTGATCAGGTTCTGTTAGCATAATTAAGTTGATAAAGGTCACACAACTAGTGGTGTCAAAAGTGGGATTCAAATCCAGAACTGACAAGGATGCTTGCTCGTAACCATTGTTGGCCATTGCACATGAATTACACCACCAAGTAATTCTGGAGGAGGGGATAACTGCAGGAGTCTTCAAGAAGACCAACAACCCAACAGGAAAATAAAGTGAACAGAATTTCTTCCTTAAAAAAAAGGAGAATGAATACTGTAATCATTTTACTTTTCAAGTTTAAGCTGTTTATTTGTCTCCAACTATTGTAAATCATGACGTGATTGTGAGGAAGTGTATTTCAAGGTTAAATTCAGGAGAGAACTGCCTTTATCTCTGGAAAACTGCCAGAGGACCCCTGGATAGTTCATTTCTCAGCAGTGCATAATTACAGCTCTTATAAATAAGATTAAAAAGAGCCATCATAGTCTTTGGGAGCCCTCATTTTCTTCAGTATGTTATTCAGGTGGCCAATATTCTGCAATGTACATGTAGCTGCTGCTTTATCAAACAGACACACACACACACACACACACACACACACACACACACACACACACCTCTGCAATTTTGCAAAGTAAATTATTTGCCAAAATAGAACTCTGTAAAAAACTCAGAAGTCTGAGGTTCTTAAGACTTGTAATTGTCTGATATTCCTGCTTTCTAGGGTTCAGCAATTATGAAGACCTACAGTGTAATTAAAAAACAACATCTGTTTTCAAGTACTGAAAGAATCCAGATGTTGCTGAATCTATATCATGCATAAGGGTGTGTGAGCATACAATACCATGAAAAGTATATCTTTGCTAATGATTTAAACTGGAGAAAAGCCACTACTAAATTTCATCCATTCCAAAAATGATTACATGCATACACACTTGTGTGGTTGAAGATACCCACCAAAGTTCATGATGGAATTTAATCCCTGTTGTGAGCAGGGTAGAAACTTAATCTGATCATGATGTTTATTTGGAAGTGGGACTCTGGGGAAGGAATTAAGGTTAAATAAGGCTATGAGGTAGAGGTATAATCCAATGAGTCCAAGCCTTTGAAAGAGGAGAGAGCTGAGCTAGGATGCTAAGTTCCTCTCTGTGATGCCTTGCACTGTCTTGGGTCTCTGTAGAGCCCTAGCCAGCAAGAGGGACTTCATTAAATGCAACTCCTCAGTCTCATCCTCCAAAATCATGAGTTCAATTTGTTTTTATTCTTTATAAATTGTCCAGTCTGTCTGTATTATTTGGTTACAGCCATAAAAACAGACTAAAATTCACATCTCCACACACACATACATTCACACACATACACACCCACCCACCCACACACACACACACACACTTTAACACTTTTAAAATTATGGTGTAGCTCACAACCACTGTGAGTCATAGTTTGGTAGAATTTTTCCCTTTCTTCTGTAAAATAATAGTGTCACTCACATGGTTAATATCCTAGACTCAATGAAATAAACACTTAATAGTAAGGGTACTCTCAGAATGAATAAGAAAATAAGGCTTCTTTTTTTATCTTCATTGTGCCCATTGGGTTTTGCCAAGGTTAAGTCCTACTGGAGTTTTTTCTACTTTATAAAAGCTTGTTTCTGACACTTCCATACTTTTGAGCAACTGCCTTTCTTTCACCACTTAATTTCTGTACAAAACCATCTCCATTCCCTGCCTCCATATTTTCATCTCTGATTTGCCAACCCAGGCCTCTTTTTTTTAATGCAGTGTTTAATTTAAACTGCTCCCTTAGAGATCAGTAATAGCATTTTCATAACCAAATGTAAAGGCTCTTGATAGCAAATGACCACAGACTGGGTGAATTAGGTAGATCATGAGCAACAGAATTTCTCTTATGTTCTAGAGACTTGGAAGTCCAAGGTCAGGGTATCCACATGGTTGGGTTCTGGTGAGCACTTCTAACTTACACATTGCGTAAATGTCATAACCTCACTTGGTGGAGAGTCAGAGAGTTCTCTGGGTCCCTCTTAAAAGGACACTAATGTTACTCATGAGGATTGTAAACTGGGTCCATTATATCTCTCCTCTTCAAACTCTTTTGCTTCCCATGCTTGTCCTACTTCTCAAACATACCTGGCCCCTTCTTTGCTGACCCTACTTTTTCCATATGGCTCCATAAAATAGACATGTCTTCAGATTCAGTCTTAGCTCTCTGTTCTTCCCATAGAAATGAATGATTCTACTATTTTGAACTATAGCCTCTATTAGCTCATTTTATATGTTCATTTCTATGCCATCCCTCTGCTGAATCTTTTATTTGTTTTCCCCAAGAACCAGACCCATTATTGCTCTTTTATACCAGTTTCCCCTCTACATTTCTCGGAATCTGACACCAATTCCAGCATTAATCCCCTTATGTTCAGTATCTCACTGCCAGTGTTGATTAACTCTTTCCTGTTTCTTGAATTTGTATTTCATTATTCATTGTGTGCCATGGATGCTTTCTTCCAAATATCTGTTTTCTACTTCCACTGCCACCATCTTGTCTGAGTCCACACCTCTGACCAATTGATTGTTGTGGAAAATCAGAGAAGTAGCACTGGACTACCTAGCTCTTGACCTGTACCAGGTAGCCAGTGCACTACTTGAGGTCAGAGTCCAAGTTCTATATTTGGTTTATAGAAGTTGCTTAATAGCCATTTGTCAATTAGAATTTAATAGTGCTATGATGGCTGTGTTAGTCAACTGTCACTGAGACAAATACCTGAGAAAAACAACTTGAAGGGGGTTGGGGTTGTGGTTCAGTAGTAGAGCGCTTGCCTAGCAGGTGTGAGGCAGTGGGTTCAATGCTCAGCATCACATATAAATAAATTAATAAAATAAAGATCCATCAACATCTAAAAAATTTTAAAAAGTAATTTGAAGGAAGAAACATTTATTTAGTTCATGCTTTCAGAGGTTGAAAGAGGTCAGCTGGCTCTATCACTTTGGGCCCAAGGCAGAATCAGTGTGGTGCTTCATGGTAGCCATGGAGATGAGAAGATGAGAGAGAGAGAGAGAGAGAGAGAGAGAGAGAGAGAGAGAGAGAGAGAGAGAGAGAGAGGAGAGAAGAAGAAGAAGAAGAAGAAGAAGGAGAAGAAGGAGAAGAAGGAGAAGAAGGAGAAGAAAGAGAAGAAGAAGAAGCCCCGCCGCCACTGCGGCTGCCAGGGAGAAGATATACTCTTCCATGGTACCAGGGTAACCTACTTTTCCAACTAAGTCTACCTCCTACAGTTTCTACCACCTCCCAATGCCATTAAATTATGAATCCATCAATGGATTGATGCAGTGATTAGATTACCATCCTCAAAATCCAATCATTTCCTTAAGGTCTCACCTCTGAACACTGCAGCACTTTCACAAGCTTTCAACATGGGAATCTTGGTGGGGGAATTCCATATCAATACTATTTCAAAACCCACAATAGTAGAATAACTAGAAGTCCATAAAAATGATATTGGTGGTTTTGTCAGATACTAAGAAGTTCAGGGAGAGCTGATAAGAAAAGACAAGGCTGAGTTTGGTTTTGAGTATAAGTGAAAGTAGGAAAGCCATGTGCAAATGGCTAAAATGACATCAGTCCCAAGTCAAAAGAAAGACTGGTCCTTTAACTCTGCAAGAATTTCACCCCATCTGCTTTCTCAACCTATGAAAGCCACTGTTAAATTTTAAAGATGTCAAACATGCTTGTTTTAAAAATCACAATATCTTTCTGTTTTAAGACTTTTCAGGTTGCCAGAAACCTTTAAAGAAGTTTTGAGACAAATGTATGAAACCTCCATAATACTCTGCATTTGTAGTCAGAAATCAGGGCTTTGCTTTCAGTCACTAGCTAGATTTTAATGTTATTTCAGCTAAATCTTATTTAATTCATCTTTACAGTGGGCTTAATGAACACTACCATGCCTGTTTTGTAAGATTGTTATAAACATCACTTCAGTTAATGTATGTAAAATCTTGATCTGATTTCTAATCTCACTTTTTCCTTAATTCAGAGTCCTGTTCTTTGAGAATTGTGAAGCAGAGAAAGCTTAGCGTTCATTCTGGCACCTGCTCTGCAAAACCCCCATGAAAGTAAATGATGTTCATGTATTGTCCTTTAATTAGCATCCCTCCCAATAGCTGTAACTATTCTCTTCTAGTTTCCAAAAAATTTTCAAATTTCCCTTGACCCTTGGTCTCATGAATACCCCAACTTAATTATGAACTAACACTTATCTAGATGGCATTTAATAAAGTATGCTGATAAATTAATTCATGTAAATGTCAGCAGGTAACTGTCAACTTGATTCCCAAAAGAGATATATGCCCATAAATATTTACTTTTTATTTAGATTCAATACATTAAATGTATGAATGATAAATTATATCTGCCCAAAATGTCAAAAATAGGGACATTTTAAAATGTTGCATAGTGCTCCATTGTATGGAGTAAATTCCATTGTATTAAATTCACATGTCTAAAAAGTGAGGACATTTTTATTGTTGCATAATAGTCCATTAGTTAAATAATTTAAAGTTTCCAATTTTTAAAATTCAAGAGTTCAAAGAAAGAGTTTGGCTAAATTAATTCCCCATAGCAGACTACTATTCCATTATGATAACAGCTCTACACTAACTTGGAAATATTTGTAAATAGTATTTAATTCATAAAATATCTAATTATGTGTGTGTCTGTGAATGTGTTTATTCAAAGAGATATGCACAATCATTAATAATCATTTAAAGTGATCAAATTATTTTTAATTATTATTATTATTTCCTCTGGATTTTCATGAATAGTTTTTTTATAAGATTTTTTTGTATTTTACTTTTATTGACATATATATGGTGTATATATAATTCATTTGCCTAATACACGTATACAATGTATAATGAGCAAATCAAGGTAATTAGCATTTCAAACTCCTTAAACACTTGTCATTTCTTTGTGCCAGAATCTCTTACAGTTCCTTATAAAATTGATAAGATATTTTTACCTTACCATGCCATAGATCTGCAGAGCTTATCCATCCATCTAACTGTTTTCTGGTACCTATTATTCAACGTCCATCTTCCCTCCTAACCTCCAGAGACCACTCAATTAAAGTCATAATGTTTAAATTAAATAACACATCATGTATCATGAGAAAGGATGCTTCTCTGAAGGGGGAGATTCCATGTGTTATGACACGAGGGCACAGGAAGTAGTAGTGGAAAGAGACTACCTATTTTAACATACCTAGCTGGTGTTTTAGTGTGTGCTATGTGTTGGGTCCTGGCTAGGAACTGGGGGGAAAAATGATGGTAAACACACACTGTTTCTACTCTTGTATTCACATTGTTTGATGGAAGGGGCTGATGTAATCACAAACTATACATGCTTTAAGGAAAAGAGCTTCTGTTTATAGTTCTAAAATTTAAGAGTGGGAGGCATATGTTCAAAAAAGGCTTCATTGACAAATGGACATTTTTGCTGAAATCAGAGGAATGATGGAATTTGACTGTTAAAGAGATAGAAGAACATTCCCAGCAATGTCCAGAGACTCTAGGTGGATTTTGGGGCAGGTTCCTTTGACACTTGAGAGGAACATAATTGAAAGCCAATTTGACTGGACATGATGGCACATCAGCTGCTCAGGAGGCTAAGGCAGGAGAATTGAAATTTTTTTTTTTAAAGAGAGAGTGAGAGAGGAGAGAGAGAGAAATTTTAATATTTATTTTTTAGTTCTCGGTGGACACAACATCTTTGTTGGTATGTGGTGCTGAGGATCGAACCCGGGCCGCACGCATGCTAGGCGAGCGCGCTACGGCTTGAGCCACATCCCCAGCCCCGAGAATTGAGATTTCAAAGTCAGCCTCAGAAATATAGTGAGGCCCTAGACAACTTGGTGAGACCCTGTCTTAAAAGGAAAAAAAAAAAAGAGAGAGAGAGACAATAAAAAGGGCTATAGATGTGTCTTAGTGGTTAAATGCCCTGGGTTAAACCTCTGTTATAAACAAACAAACAAATAAATAAATAAGCCAATGTAATGGAAGCACAGATAGGACAAAAGAAATTTGCTTCAGAGAAGTCCAGGTCTTTTTCAAGGTGGCTTTGACATGCAGACATCCCCTTCTCTGCTCTCATTTTGGTCAACAGCACATTGGCTTTTACTTTCAGTCTGCACCTGACAGCTCAGGTAAGAGATGGAAATGTTTTCCTTTCAAAAATAAAAGTCTTAGGTTACTCTTAATTGTCCCCAGCTCAATTTCTACCTGTAAATGACCACTTACCAGTGCTTTCTAGAGAGTAAAGGTGCACTGTTCTGCTCACATCGGTCTGAAGGTGCCGTTCTATGAAAGGGTCTGCCAATTATTGATGTGCAGACAAGGAGGAGAAGGAAGGTATCCCTAGCACTTACCCAGATGAGTCGCACTCAAGTTGAGAAGTACAGCCATACTTATAAGAAGTAGTCTTTTGATTATCCCTGTTGGCCAATCCTATCATTTGCACCAAAGAGTTCAGAATGATTTTCAAACCTGGGGTGCAGAATTTTTTGCCGGGAATGCCTGCAAATATCATCAGTTGTACTAAAAGGTCCTTTGGGTTCTTTTCCTGGCTCTTCTGTTGATAGTGAGAATTCAGTGACTCCCCTAGAACTACCGAGATCCAGGGAATTTTTTTTGTAGTCATAGAATTTATTTTACATTTGGATGGCATCATTTTAATCTCCTCTATTAGACAACATAATTAGAATAGATAGGAGGTGAAAGAGTTGTGAAGATGTAGTTCTCCTTCACATTTGGTTGTTCTCCTTTGTAGATCACAATAGAATAACCTTAAATAGGAGGAGAAAGACATGAGGTTATGAGGTTGGACCAGTAACACCTTCTAACCTAGGGATTTTTTTGGTGGCTGTTGCCATGAAAGTAACTGTATTTTTTGCCATTTGCATTTCTTGCAATGAATATTCTTAGAGCATAGACTTAGATTTTACCTCTTGGTAAACTTTCCAAGACTGTTGATCAGCTCTGATTCAGACATGAATTTTATACCCATTTCTTTGTGTTCTCTTTCTGCCCCTGCAAAGACACTCTATAGATTCGATACAAGTGATAAAATCAGCACATTTGTTGAAATTTTTAAAACTTTTCCCTTATAGAAAATGGGTCAAGAAGGGCAACTTAATGTCAGATATGGAAAATGGTGGCAGCAACTGATCAGTAATATTAGAGGGTTTCTATAATTGTCGATAAATCAAATGGATGGTGTTGAATGTGGTATTGAACTTTCCATCGTAGCTTTTATAATTTATGTGACCATTGGCCAAGAGGCTTGAACTTTTCCATTTTCAGAATCTTGTCTTTAAAGAGGAATAACAATGTATTTTACAAAATTCTTATGAGCATCAGAGTTGGTTAAATGTTAGGTATAGGGTATGATGTAGCCTGGCATATTCTTTTGGTTCCCAACAAATGCTAGGAATCACTGTAGGCATTGCTCTGTGTTCTCAACTCTAAAGAGACCTTAGTAAACCTTCTTTGATTTTCCTAATCAAGTAATTTTATTGTTTCATGTAAATGCCTTCTGTCTTCATTCAATGTACATTGTAAGTGAGCATGTTTTTCAGTCTTCATGGAGGAAAATATAATGATCAAAAGGGATAGAGTATTTTATATATTGATATAGAACAAGGCTCTCTCTTCTGTGTGAAATGTGGAATGTCAGAGAATTATCTCAATGCAGAGTTTGGTGACAGGCAGGCCTGGGTTGGACTCCCAATCCTGCTACTTTAAATCTGGCTGCATATCAGAACTCCAGAGGGTGTCCCAACCCAGGGCCAACTAAATTACCATTTGAGGTGGGAAAAGGAGAAGGCAAGAGAGGAAAACACCAGAATGTAGTTATGAGGAGTATTTGTTAAAAAAGCAAAAAGGAAATAAACTTGTGGCAACCAAGTTGAGAATTTAATAGGAGAGATAGTGTGAAACTTAGTGTGTCATTTTCCTAGGACTCCTATAATAAAGAACTACAAACTGAGAGGCACAGAACAAGAAAAATGTATTGTCTTATATTCTGGGAGCTACATGTTAGAAATCAAGTGGCCATTAACGGCAGTCTCTCTTTGACAGGTATAGGGAGAAATAATTATCCCATGCCTGTCTCCTAGCTTCTGGTAACCTCGTGCATGTTTTTGTCTTTTAGATGGCTACCTCTTCTTTCTTGTTTATTCACATCATCTTTTCTCTGGGCATATATATCTCTGTGTCCATATTTCCTTTTTTTTAATAAAAACACCAGTCACACTGGATTAAGGCTTACACTTATGAACTATTTTATTTTCATTACCTTGAAAACACCTTATTTCTAAGTAAGGTCACATTCTGAGATATTGGAGGTATTATGATTTATGTCCCCCAAAATCTTTTGTTCAGAGGTGAAATATTAGATTATGAGAGCTGTAACCTAGTCAATGGATTTCATCCACTAATATGCATTAAGTGGGCAGTAATTATAGGAAGATAAGGTTTGGCAGGAGGAGGTAAGTCATAGGTAGTGCCTTTGGGGTTTCTGTTTTGTACCTTGTGCTTCCTTGTTGCTATATTCTGAGTTGCTTTCCTCTGAAGCTTCCTTCTGCCATAATGTTCTGCCTCACCTTGGGCCCAAAATTGTGGAGATGGATAAATGTGGACTGAACCTCTGAAGCCAACATAAACTTTTCCTCCTCTTAAATTGTTCTTGTCAGCTCTTTCGGTCACAGCAACTAAAAGCTGATTAAAGCAGGAAGCTATGACTTGAAATATCTTTTCAGAATGATATGGTTCAAACTATAAGGTGTAGTACATGAATCTGGCTAGTGGGGTAATATTACACCCACTTCATTATTGAGGGAATGAAGGGAAATTTAACTAAGAATATTTGTTGCAATAGTTAGCCAGAAATAATAAACTTTAATATTAGCTATGTATCAGGATCACTTGTTTGGATAATTTGTTCTCATTATTATAATTTACTTTGTCCTCCTGTAATTTTTCCTGTCCTTCTAAGAGAAATAGCCAAGACTTTTGTGCTCCATTGGCTCAGGGGAGCTTTTATTATAGGTCAGGAAGTGGAAGCTGACCCAAAACAGTTGCCCTCCCTATCAAAGTTTTATGAATTGTATCTTAAAGCAGAAAGCCTGATCTTTCCTATATATTCTACACATTCACCAGGAAACACTTGCCGTTATGTGGGATGTGGGCCTCAGATTGTCACCAGAAATTCAATTTGTATGTGAAATCTATTCAAAATCAAATGTTTATAACTAATTCTTCCCTGTTTATCTCCAATATTGATGTCATGTTGGTAGTATGAAATTGGCTGTGGTAGGAATATTTACACCACTGAAATTGGCCTACTCTGCAAATCTAGACTTCTTCGTTTATGTGCTTTTTTCCCTAATGATAAAATGATTAAAATTCCATCAGCACATCTCTATTTGTGTTTGCCTGTTTGTTATTAATTTCTGAAATTTTTAGTTTTAAAAGTTGACCCCATCTGGGAAAAATAGGCATTATGACTTAATAATGTCATAAATGTTCAGTATTTATGCCTGACTACTTTGGTTCATTTTACACACACACACACACACACACACACACACACACACACACACACACGGTCCTTTGCAGTTCAGAGATATAGTTTTAGATACATTGCTTATTTTCACCTTCAAATAGCTGTGGTAGATGGCTGCCATTATCCCTACTAACCATTCAAGGAGATTAATTAAACTTTCTGAGGACATATAGTGAAGAGTTATTGAATTAATGGACTTGGACTACAGACTTGAACCCAAGTCTCCTAAGTCTCAATCCAGGGTTTCTTCCCTCCATGACCCATTTCATCTTTAGAGCATGCTAAAGATCTCTGGGAATATCACAGACTGTAAAATCTATGTCTCCTAAGCTAGCAGATTAGGTGCTTCATGAATACTTACAGAATGAGGGGGTCAATATAACAAATCTTTCAGTTCTTGATATCTAAACAACTGTCTGTACTTTTACCCCAAGGTTTTACCCTGTCTTTTCTAGTCATGGAAATTGACATTTCTACTCATATGCCATACTGAGCTCCTTAGTGATTGGTGTTTTAGTAAGCTTTCTTTCACTGTGACCAAAAAACCCAACAAGAACAAAATAGAAGAGGAAAATTTTACTTTGGCTCATGATTTTGGAGGTCTCACTCTATATATGGCTGATTCCATTGCTCTGGGCATGAGGTAAGGCAGAACATCATGGTGGAAGGATGTTGGGGAGGAAACAAGCTCAAGACATGATAACTGGGAAGCAGAGAAAACTCTGCTTACCAGGGAAAAATATATAACTCAAAGCTACATCTCTAGTGACCCATGTCCTCCAACAACACCCTACCCGCCTATAGTTACTGCCCAGTTAATCCATATCAGTGGAGGTTAAAACTCTCATAATTTAATCCTTTCACCTCTGAACATTCATGCATTGTTTCACACATGAACTTTTGGTGGACCCCTCATAGGTACACCATAACAGTTGGTTAAGGACACAGGTGGATCCCCAATCCCAGATGGAGTTGTCACTTATATTTTCCTGGGTCACAAGGGAGTTACCAGAAAAAGCAGAGCACTGGGTATAACTGGAGTTGTCACCTCTTTTTCCTCCTGCCATCTTCATAACCTGTAAAACAAAAAACCAAGTGTTCTTTGCTAGTATTGGAATCAATTTTCTTCTGCCTGAGGTGTGACGAAGGATGATAAACTCTTGCCTCTCACACACTCCTTGCCTGTCCCTTGCACTAAGTGAACTAGGCCAGAATGTACCTTTTTTTGGTAAAATTATATTTCTCAATATATCTTTCTAAAGAGAAATAAACTCAGGTCTACCTGGTTCCTAGTCAATGAGGATTCATGAGATCTTCAACTCAGAAATTCAGCCACTGTTCAAAAGCCTGTTCTAAGACTTTCCCTTCTGATCCCCAGGTTAGAACTAGTGTCTAAGGGACTACAGCATAATTAGGGGCTATTAACCTATCAAACCAAAGCACACTAGGCCTCCTAGCTGAATCACTGTGTTCAAACTTACTATTTTATCTTCAAAGCTAATTGCTGTGTTTAAGACAAACATCAAAATAACAATAAAACACTTTGCTAATTGATCCTAATAGGATGTACATTTAATAACCAGTTAGTTTAAAAGCCATCCATATCAACAAAAGAGTCAATAATTGGATAGATTTTTCCTATCATTATTTTTTTATTATTACTTTGGAAAAATTACACCCTTTCAGAAGAGTTGCAAACATACTCAGATGCTGCTTCTTGGAGTGGTTAAGTTATGGAAAACATGTCAATAGGCAATGTTATTGTGTAAACATAATAGAGTATATTTTTACAAATTAAGATGGCAGTCATCATGGGTGTTGCAGTCTTACTTGAGTACCATCCTACATGTGCACATGTACATTGTTGATCATTAGGAGTGTTATGACTGTGTAGTGCAAAGAACTCTTCTTCCTGAACCATTTGAGAATGAGTAGCCTACCAGATGCCCATCACCCTCACACCTTGAATATTCTAGGGTACTGTTCTTACAAACAAGACATTACTCCTGCAAACCTCAATATAACCATAAAATCAGGAGATGGGCATTGCTAAATGACTGCTAAATACATGTTGGACTCAATTCAGTCTTTCCCATAAAACTCTCCTTTGCAGTAAAAGAATCCAGTTTAGGATCAGGCACTGCTTCCTGGTTGACTTGGAGACATTTTAGCCAGAGGAATACTAGATGTTGTTCATGTGCACATGTGTGTAGATTTAGCCCCAATTCTTTGTTTTCTTTTTCCTTTCTACATATTTTATCATATTATTGTTCAATTTACTTTTTGAGGTAGAGATAATGTGCATTAAAAAAAGGCCTTACAGCAATGAAGAGAAAAGTAACTCACATTGAATAAAATGAAAACCACGCAATAATTTACTAATATCTACAGAGTTCATCACAGGTATTTTACTGAAACCAATAGTAAGATCTAAAATGGGCATGTGGTACATGAATTTAGTCCCAGCTATTCAGCAGCCTGAGGCAGGAGGATTGCAAGTTCGAGCCAGCCTCAGCAATTTAGCAAGGCCCTAAGCAACTTGGAGAGATGCTGTCTCAAAATAAAAAATAAAAAGTGATGGGGATGTTGCTCAGTGGTAGAGTACCCCTGGGTTCAATACCCAGAACCATAAAAATGAAAACAAAACAAAATTAAGACTTAGAAGTAAATATGATTTTAAAGGCAATTTTTATTCCATTTCTTTTAGCATTGAAATAATTAATAAGATGATTACAAGCAATATTGAGTGTTGTGGTATGCTCTTTATCATGTGTCATCTCATTTAATTCTCATACAATCTAACAGGTAGGTCTTATTATATCATTTTACAGTTGAGATATCTGAGTGCCTGGCTGCAGTCAATCCAAGCTAAAAATATATAAAAGGAATATGCATTATCAGCACAGATTCCTGAGAGATATGTGAGTTGTATGAAGTGTCATTTCTCACTTGATTGATATCAGAACATGCAGTACCATTATCTTTAGATGTGTGTCTGGCATTCCAGGGCAGGAAGGCAATTTATGCAAAGGGCTCCTGTGACTGTTCTCTGAATTAGATTTTGAACACAGAAGTCCTTCCTTGAATCTTTGTAGTACTGGGGTTTGCCTTATTTAGAGAGTTCTGATCCATGTCTCTAGGTTTCAGACATAAAGCAGAAGGTGAAGATGAAAAAGTAAATAATTCTCCCCCTACAGGGTTGACCAGATATACACTACAAAATATGTGTAGGGAGGCCACTCAGGTTCTCTTGCTTTTCATCCATCCATTGTCACTCTTGATGTGCCTTGGGTGTTATCAGTAACTGATTTGAGTTTTCTGGGAGGGGAAAGCTGAGATGAAGATAGTGATGCAAAAAGTTTACTGAATATAGTTTACTGAAAATAGCCTGTCAAATGAAAAAAGGATGCAGGGATAGGCCACAGAAGATACAAAACTGTGGCAAGATCTTAGGAAGTCTGCAAGGCTAACGGAGAAGTCTGAGACAAAGACTGCCCTTTAGAATCTTCTTGTATCAGGCAGAAATTGCCTACCCTATTCCATTACTGGCCCCCAGAATAGATTGACCTCAACTCAGGAGCTGACAGAGATCCTGTGAGAATGAAGAGCTGAGGCTGTAAACAAACCTCACATCACATAGGAGGGCAAAAAGCAATTTCTTACGGGGAATATCAGTGGCACATTGGTGTGTCCACCAGAGGGTGATAAATTTGTGGAACATTTCAGGAGAAAACTGGAACTAGAATTAGAGTCAAATAAAATGAATGTCACTTTTGGTTTCTTGGTTTACCATTTTACAGCTTTTAGGGCAATTTGAGCTTTACTTTCCTTCTCTGTAACATGGGGACATAGTATATATCAATCATGAAGACTGGTGGAAAGATAAAAAATGGGATGATGTATGTGCAGATGCTATGTGGGATATACAAATGCTTTGAAAACTTTGGTAGTTGTTTTATTATCATCATCATCATTATTATGCTGAAACAATACTCATTCATTCAAGCATTCATTGAACATCTCTTAATTGAACACCTGCTATGTATCATGCTCCTTTTTACTACTGAGATTACAGTAGTAAAATAATCAGTCCCTATTCACAGGGAGTTTGCATACCAATGAGAAATAAATAAATAATATAAATATACATATTTATATAAATATAACAATTATATTTAAATATGTGTATATATGCCAGCAAATAATAAATATATAATATATCAGATTTCATACAGTGATTAGTGCCTGGGAGAGAAAATATAGGCAGACAAGACAGGCCAAATAAGGGTTTTCTGTTATATATAGTCATCAAGACAGATTTTACTGCTACAGTGATAATTGTACCAAATAAGAAGACAGCAAGAACTGTCATGGTACATATTGAAAAGGAACCATTAGAGAATAGCAGGTCTAAATATCCTGAATGGAAAGATGCCTAGAATTTCAAGGAGCAGCAAGAGTTGAGTGGGATTGGAGTGAGTAAGCAAAGGAGAATGAAAGGTAATAGTCAAGGATAACAGTGAGGATGCCAATTAGATGGAGTCTTAGCAACCATGGTAAAGGCTTGGGTTTGACTGATAAGAGGGGAAGGCATTGCAGGAATCTGAGCAGGGTTGGACAAGATCCCAAAGGCTGGTGTGTTATTATGAATGGATTATATTGGAGTGTCTGAGCAGAGAGATATAGCCCCTGTAGTCATCCAGGAGGGAGATGATGATAGCTCAGATTTTGAATCTCAACTGAAGTGACTGGATTCTGGACATGAGTTTAATGCAAAGCTAACAGTATTTATCAAGGAAGAGGGTATGAAATGTGAATTAAAGAATAAGAATCATTCCATGAAGTTTTGAACTTGAAAAACAAGAAGGGCAGCGGTTTGCTAAGATAGGAAGGGAATGATATTTATAGCTTATTTGGGAGGATATTGAGGGTAGCATCTGGGAAAAGATCAGAATTTCAGCTTGGGACAAAAAAAACCAAATTATCCTGTCCTACTTGTGATTCTAGTAGATAATTGAATAGATAGTTGAGTAAAAGGGCTCTGCAGGTTCAACAGAGGATCCCATTTAGGGAGCTATGAGCCTAAAAAGGAATTGAACACCTAGAGAATGAGAGTGTTGAGTTTATTAAGCAAATGAGTCTGGATTGAAAATAGATATATGGGGACTGAGCCCAGGAGCTAAGCATTTAGCATTGTATAGAATGACAGGGTAACACCAAAGGATACTGAGACATATTCTCTGGTGAGAACAAGAGGAACTAGTGTCTTAAAGTTCAGGTGAGACATGAGTGCATACATATGTTTACATGCTCCAAATCATGATCAGTTAGCCACATTGCTTTTCGGCCTGTGGCAAAGCAGCCCTTCATGGTAGGGAGTACATGGCAGAGGAAGCTGCTTACCTCATGGTAGCCAAGAAGCATAGAAAGAGAGAGAGACACACAAGGTTCCACAATCAACTTACAGTGCACACTCCCAGTGACCTAAATATCTCCCACTAGGCCCCACCTGTTAAAGATTTCACCACCTCCCAATAGTGCCAACCTGAAAACCAAGATAAAACATATTTCTCTAAAAATGAACTGGAAAATAAGATTCTGTTCTCACCCCTATATTAATAAACATATTAGATTTTGTTTTAAAGGCCCCAGGTGAGCAAGAGTAGTGGCTTTATTGGTAGCCCCCCAAAAGAAATGTCCATGTTTGACCTCTAAAGCCTGTGAATTATGCACATACTTGGAAAATAAAGGTCCTTGAAGAAATATAGAAGGATCTTAGAATGAGATCATCATACATTATCTGAGTAGATTCTAACTCTAATGACTAGTGTCCTTTTGAGGAAAAGGAATAGAGAGATTCGATATAGACAGCAGTAGAGACAAAGCAAGAAGGTCATGTAAAGACCAAGGCAGAGATGGAGTTATGCAGAAACAGTCTAAGGGACCCTGGAGCCACCAGAGGAGTGGAAGGATCTCTCTTGGAGATTGTGGAGGGAGTGAAGCTCTGCCAATACCTTGATTTTGGATTTCTAGCCTTTAGAAATGTGAGATAATAAATTTCTTTTCTAAAACACTGAGTTTGTGTGTGTGTGTGTGTTTTGTTGTTGTTGTTGTTGTTGTTGCTTTTTAATGGTTGTAACACTAGTAAATTAGTTCAGCAAGGTGTGATGAATGAATACTTTAGTACTTCCCTCCCATTTCATCCAAAAATTGCTTTGGGCACTGACTGGCACAGATCTTCATTCTTTTCCAGAATGATTTTCTATCAATGGAAAAGTTATTTAGTCAAATGAATTCTGGGTTAGGCAAAATTACACTGAAATATTAGGATTGTTTTTTCATTCTAACTACTTTCCATTATGGTGCTGCATAGGGGAAAGGATGACTTATTTACAGTATTTCCATTATAGAACCACATAATGTCATTACAGGAAACTAAAAGATCTCTTAGAACACTTTTCCTTATTAAAAAAATAATAGGAAAGACTTTGTTAATAAGTGGAAACAATAACCCAGGGTTCATCTGTTACACATTTCCCTAGTATTATTTTTCCAAGTTGGGAAGGCAGACTTCCAAATACTTTCAAAATAATCATTCACCTTTGATAATGACTTAAAACAAAGTAGGCCTTAGAGAGAAGATGTAGGGACATTCACACAATTCTTTTTATTCTACCTGAGTTTATAGGAAGAATTTTTTGTGATAATATATTCATGTTTCAGAGTAGCCACTTGGTCAAATGATGAGTAAATAGATAAAAGAGAAACTCAGATAATTTCAACATACTTATTGTATTCATGTAAACTACCTTTAATTGATTAGCAATAACAAAATATATCCATGTAAAATCAATCAAAATGACCCACCACTTAAGATTTTCTAACACCAAGCTGGGCATAATGATGCACGTGTGTAATCCTAGCAACTCAGGAGGCTGAGACAGGAGGATTGCAAGTTCAGGGCTAGCCTTTCCAACTTAGCAAGACTCTATCTGAAAATTTAAAAAATAAAATAAAAAATTGCTGGGGATGTGACTCAGTGGTTAAGCGCTTCTGGATTAAATCCCTAATCCAAAAAAAAAAAAATTTTTTTTCTAACATCAACTAAGTCCCCCTCATTATATAATAAGGAAATGAATCTAAACATCAGCAGGAGAGTAATTTCTGCCGTAGATTGTTTCAGTAGTGATATTATTAAATCACACCATTTTTAGGGAAGAAGAACTGGCCAGACCATCTTGTCAACCATGACCTTTATCTCAATAGCTAGAAGAGATTATTGGTATCTCTGATGTCCAATGTGATTCTTACAAACTAGGGATAACTATGGGTCAGCTTTCTGTCCCTATGACCAAGTACCTGCTATGAATCAATGTAAATGACAAAAATTTATTTTGTTTCATGGTTTCAAAATTTTCAACCCTTGATTTCTTTACCCTATTGATTTGGGCCTGGGATCATGTAGAACATTATGGCTAAGAGGTCATGGAAGAATAAAGCTTCTCACTTTATATCAGCCAGGAAGCAAAAGGAGAGGAGGAAGAGGCTAGTGTCCCCAAAGACCTAACTACCTTCCACTGGGCACTAGCTCCTAAAGTTTCTACTTCCCAGTAGTATAACAGGCAGGTGACCAAGCCTGTAATACATGGACTTCAGGGGACACTCCAGATCCAAACTATGACAACAACATGCCCATAAGCATGTGCTTTTTAGATGTTCTAACCCAATAACCACATTTCTAAGACTAACAGCAATCACAATGATGCATATAGAGGTATCTGTAAGGATATTTTTTTAGGTGATGTTTATTAATAGCAAAAAAAAAAAAAAACAACTAGATGTCCCAATATAGAAATTAGCTGAAGCCATGGGTGGAAGCACACACCTGTAGTTCAAGTGGCTCAGGGGACTGATGTAGAAGGATCACAAGTTCAAAGGCAGCCTCAGCAACTTAGCAAGGCGCTAAGCAATTCAATGAGACCCTGTCTCTAAATAAAATACAAAAAATGGGTGGGGCTGTGGCTCAGTGGTTGAGTGCCCCTGGATTCAATCCCTAGTACCAAAAAAACAAAAACAAAGAAATTAGCTGAAAGATTACCCATAGAGATCACAGAATATACAGCAGCAATTGAAAATATTACAAAGATCTATATGTATTGAAATATTGAAAGGGCATACTACAAATCATTATTTACTGTATTATCTCATTTTCAGGAAATATTTACATGCAGAGAAAATAGACTAGAAAGTTATATAGTAGATTTTTATATATGATTACCACTCCGGCCAGCTTTGGATGATTGTCACTCTTTTGTGTAGTATATTTGTATGGTTCTGTGAGAAGTACCATTTTCCACTCCATAAAAGCATAAGGATGAGACTTGTGATTGTCAATTCTTATTTAAACAATGCTGAATCTCAACTAGGATTTGTTTGTTTATCATCCAGATTCTAGTATTTCCATGTTGACACTATTTAGAGTTAAATGTTAAAGAGGCACGTATTTTGCTAACCTTGGCTTCATAATTTCTTTTCCTTTTTTCTTGATCCCATCTCTCTCTCTCTCTCTCTCTCTCCCTCCTTCTCTTTTTCTTTTCCTCTCTTTTTTAACTGTAATAGAAGACTCCAGAGAGGGGGAAGAAATTTAACTCTTAGCCTAAATAATCAGAGCACAGTATTAATGGTTAATTCAATTATACTCAATACTTTTGAGGTCACAGACCCTTACAGAGTTTGATGAAAATATTGATATTCTCTCCAGAAAATGCACATAGGAACAACTTGGTATATTTTGGGGATAAGGTGATGTTTGTGAACTGTCTGGAGCCCATGACACATCAATTTCAGGTTAGGACCTCCTGGATGAAATCATCTTTTATATTCCCTGTAGCTGAATTCTTCTAGGCCAAGGAAAGGGTCAGTGTTGTAGTCCTGTCATTCTTCTGCACTAAAAAGTTCTTTGTCTTCCAACAAAATCTTATAAATGAAAAAAAAAAATTGAAGGGCAGTCTTCTTGTCTATTGCATCCAGAAAGCCTGGATCTGTACTCCTCCATCTATGGGGCCCAACTATCATGTTTATAAGAAGTTTGGTTCTCTACATTTGAGAATGTCTCTTGCTTGACAAAAGATTAATGTTTTGAATTCATTGTGTATGTATATATATAGGACCAAAAACTTTGAATACCATATGTGGCAAGCAAACATATACCCAGGACACAACCAATGAAATGTTCAAATTTCTCTTAGCCACTTCTGAGTGAGTTTCAATTCAGCCTTGTTCACTAGGACCTGAGTGAGCTTTTCTGCTGGAGAAGCAAAAAAAGAACTTTCTTATTACTCCAAAGAGAAAATGTGAGAAGATGAGGGAAAATGGGACACTGGAGAGAAAGGCAAAAGATCTAGATTAGAAGAGATGTCCCCTTCCCAGAAGCCAAGCATGTAAACTGGTGAAATTATTTGAGTCCAAAAATGCTAAGTTGGGAGGTTTTTTGGCCCCAAAGCAGAACCTTGAAAAAAAATTAAACTTTGTTTTTAGCCTGCCTTGAAGGCAAATTTAGTTGGAGGGGATGGAAGCAGAGGTAAAAACAGTGATTCCATCAATAATTTATACAAATCTATGGATGCCATTGAATGGAGTTCAGATAAAGTTTACCAAAACTCTGAAGGATGTTGGGACCTATATTTTTTGGTATTGCATATTTCTAATATTTAAATTATGAATGTTTGGTTCATTTATAATTCAGATGTGTTCTTTTAAAGAAAAAATATCTTAGTTTTAAGCATTCTAATACATTTATCTTCATGGTCTAAATTTAGTCATATTATATAATTCACCACAACTTCTGGGCTTTCTTTGCTGTGAATGTTTATCTGCAGAAGTTGAAGGTGAAAAAGAAACTTTGAATAGTGGAATCTCCCCATTCCTGCTCAAAATTATTGAAATGAGGCTCCAGAAGCATTTTGGTTCTTTCATAAATATTGTGTCCAGAGGCTGCTGTTAGCCTGGACTGTCCACCTTATGCAAAGTTTCCATAGCAGGATAACCACTTAGAATCTTACCTTCCTCTTTTTGAAGGAATTTTCTTTCCCTCAAAGGTGATTCACTGGCTACCTGATCAATATCAAGTTGATTGATTCTGATTCTGATTCAGGACTGCTTGGTTTCTAGTTAAATGGTATTTTAATGGAGGTTACAAGGAAGTTGGTGGGGGAGAATATAGAATATAAAGGCCAATTATGAAACACCTAGATTTTTTCCCTCTAATTTTACTTTTTAAATTGCCTTTGGTGTACAATTCTATTTCTGTTATCACATGGATATATCCTTATCAACACCACCATAGTCAAGATACAGAGAGGAGTTCCATCACCCCCCACCCAAAAAAAAAAACCCTCTCATGTTACCACATTATGGTGAGATTCTTCCCCACAGATAACTTTGGCAACAACTGATCTGTTCGCCATCATTGTAGCCTTGGCCTTTTGAGATCATGGTGCATATGAAACCAGACCTTTTCAAACTGACTTTCTTTACTCAGCATGTTGCCTTTGAGAGTTATCCAAGTCATCCAAAAGTTACTTTGTAACTTGTTTTTTTAAATCCCATCCAACAAAGACATTTGGATATTTCCCCAATTTGGGATGTTACACATAAAAGTAACAGGAACACTCGTGTATAGGATTTTGTATAAACATGAATTTCCATTTCTCTAGAGAACACACCAAGGAATGGATTTACCTTGGTTTTTAAAGAAAAACAATATGGAACAGGTAATGGTAGTCTCAAATTATTTAAAATTATCAAATCCTTGCCCCTTTTCTTTAGAAATTCTACTTTTATTGGTATAGGTCTTTCTACTTAGTATAGGAAAAAATGAAGGATTGCAAAACAAGATGGGCTGGGAAACAGAACCATACGCCACTAAGAAGCCATATATATCTCTGACTGTCAAAGAATATTTGGCACAAAAATTTGCCAAGTTAATTTCTGCAGGGAATACTAAGTAAAAACAGAGCAATGGTAATACATAGTTAATTTTCATATAAAGGAAAAAATTAGGTGTGATATTTCCATTGTAGGGATAGAGCTAAAACTCTGATAAATCCACTGAGGAAAACTTTCAGAGTTTATATGTAGAAACCTTGAGGGATCGAGTATAGGGAAGGGTTACTCTCCATAATAGTTTTAGGAACATAATTTTTTTTAAGGGTTGAGAAGAGACACCTTGTTGACACTGTGAATTAGATGTTTACTGTGGATCTAGTTATTGTTCATCATGATTCTTATACATAAAATGACCTCAAGGTTTATTAAAACAATATAAACTTTCCCATTTTGTCAGAGTACCACAAACTTGTAAATTGCCTTGGGATATTTCCATTTTCTGGCTTGACATTGAAAAATGCAGTTCATCCTCAAATTAAACATTATAAAAGAACCCTACTTTTACCAAATTCCTATTTATAGACTTAAGTGCATTAAGCGTTTTCTACAATCTTGCCCTCAGATGACCCTTCCTTTGAACTTTTTTCTTTTAGTTTTTAGTCTCATGAGTGGTAATAAACTTGATAGATCTCATTAAAGAGTCCATCTTAATTTAATCCATAAAACAATCAACAAAATTCCCTTCCTGCTTTTCTGTTTTAGTCAACTTTGCTTTACTGTAAACAAAAGACCTGAGAACAACAACTTAGAGGAGGAAAAGTTTATTTTGGCTCATGGTTTCCAAGATTCAGTCCATGGTCAGCTGACTCTATGCTCTGGGCCCAAGGTAAGGCAGAATATAATGGCAGAAGGACATAATAGAGGAAAGCAGCTTAGGACATGGCAACAAGGAAGCAGAGAGAGCTCTGTTCACAAGGGACAAAAATATAAACCCCAGAGGCTTGCAACCAGTGACCAACGTCCTTCAGCCATACCCTAGCTGCCTACAGTTAACACCCAGTTAATCACATTAGTGGATTAATCCACTAATGAGGCTGTACCTCAGTTTACCTAATCATTTCACCTCTCAACATGGTCTTACATGAGCTTTTGGGGATACCACATGTCCACAACTTAACATTTGCTTTCCTCTTTCACCATAAAACAAGAAGCTTATACCATGTATTAAAAAAATGACAAGTGATTACATCCTTGGAATGGCATGATGGACAAATAAAAACTCATTACTCAAAATATGTCTTTCACTTCCCTACTACATTTGATATTTGAGGACTTTTAGGCATGCTTGGAATAAAGATATTACCCCCTCCCATTTGTCCATATTAAGTTATATGTAAGTTTATTGGTACATCTTATTTGATGAAATAGATAAGAAGGTGAAGTATAAGTCAAGAGCTCATTGAATATAATGCATTGTTTTTATCCTTATTGTTTTTAGTATGTAGATAGCATGTAGATCATGAGGAAAAGCAAAACACAAAAGAATTATAGATAAGGAGTACAATTTAGTCAGTGCAATTAAAGTATCTTTAATTGATAATCCTGCTGTCTAATATGTACACTCCTACTTTTTTGAAAGCTGATGAAGTACCATTATAATCCTTAACAGCATTTACAGAGATTTTACTCCATTAGTGTTTACAGACATTGTGAGTAATGATTGATTGATAAGTGCTTAAAAGTAATCATGGAAACAGGTGCTATACCTTTGTTATGGAAATAATTTTTTTCCCATGAATCCTTTTTTTTCCTACCCCATGAATATTGTAAAATAGTTTGTCTTATCATGAATTACACTTAGGAATGTCTTTTGGTGGAGCAAATGTTCTGGATATTGTAGTCACTCAGCATGTTTACTTTAGCCTTCATGGGTTAAAGACTTCTTGGGGCATTCAAGGAGAAGACAGGTGAACAGAGGAACTTTGACATAAAGTTTGAGAGCTACTCACAGGCCATTATGTTCTAAGTGTAGTGGGAAGCTAGTAGAGATTTTTGACAGGAAAATAGTGTGATCACATTACCATATATAAAGGTGACAGTGGCTATTATATAATGGAATATTAATGCCCAAGATTGCTAGAGTAATAAGACCAAGAAGCGGGCTGTGGACATGTCCCAGCAAAGGCTTGATAGCAGTATGGGCCAAGAGAATAGAAGTGAGGTGGAAATCATCTCTTTCATATGTTATTCTCATTCCAAAAGAGTCTGAATCCTTAAAGGAGACATCAAGGCACTCTTGTTACAGGAGCTATCTCTCAGAATTGGTCTCAGCTAGGCAAACTACATCACCTCCAGCTTCAACTCTTTTAGGCTTAACAGCTAGACTTTTTGTGTGACCATCAAAAGTTCTATCAAGTACTACATGTCCATGTTCTTCGAGAATGCCTTTCAATCCCTGAATGAGTTATCTTGTTTAAAGCCCTCTATTTATTTCCCTACTCACTGAGTGTCAGTGCCAGGGCTTAATGTTGTTCTTATCATTTCTTATGCTGAATACTTAACAAATCTGTGCTTCTCAACTGTAGCTCAGGTATAAGCTATGAAAAATGCTTAGTGGTGATTTTTGTTGTTTTCCTTCATACCAATTGTCATGATATTTCATATCACCTTTTTTCCCATTTCGCTTGATGGCAGTGGAGATTGAGGTCTTAAAATTTAATTTTAATTTGTAAATTGTTCAGAGAACACATATTTTGCTAAACTTTTCATTTGGAGCATAAGTTCCAAGTCATTTATATTTTTATGTTTCTGAATCACAAACTATAATCAAAGCTGGATATTTCTTCTCTCTATACACACAAAAGTTTAGAATTATTTATAGGCCATTAAATAAATCTTCCTAAGGCAATGTTTCCTTAAGGGTCAATTTGATTCTTGAGATATTAGAAGATATTATTGCAAAAAAAGTTCCTGATTTCCCATTATTTTTAAAATAAAATGTTAAAAACAATTAGTTTTCTTTGGGATAGGATTTCTTAAACCCTAAAAGATGAAAATATGCCATAAGGCTCTTCAGGTGAGAGAGATTGCTGAAATCTACCACATTTCTAAAAATAAATTGAGAAGAGAACCCTTTTGCATAAAGCATTTACAAGTAGTAGTCTATCAATAAATTTCACTTGAAGATATTTCTGTATTCAAATATCAGTCTGGAAAGTCATTGTTTGGCTCAAAATAAAGAAGGAACTGTTTCTTACATATACTTCATATTCTTAATTACCTTGGCTAATGCTATAGGACAAGCAAGTTAGGGCAACATAGAATATTAGATTAATGAAATTTGGAATTTTTAGGGGGTCTGACTTTCTGATGAGAAAATTCAAAGTAAAGTCAGGTGAACTGCCTAAGGCCACACAGCTGGGGTGGAAGGTAGTATTGTAGTATTGTAATTCTTTAACTATGATGATCATGTCTACCGTTTATGAATGGAGAATCTATTTTTATCCCACTTCTCTGCTTCTCTCTCAACCTTCCCTTCATTTTCCAAATTTTTACTCCAGACCATGTTACTTCAAGCCACCAGGATAACAAATATAGAAGACACGTGAATCTGTAAATACAAAGAGTATTCTGAGAGAAACTGATCAAGCCTAGAAAGCCAAGACTAAATGTAGATAAAGGGGTAAAAATTCAAACTTGGGTGCAAAAAAACAAAAGTTGGTGTTGTTTGGTCAGTGTTATTTGTAAAAGGAAATGGTATCTTCATTTATCACTAACTCAGTATCCATCATCAGTGTCACATTGCTATGAGAAAAGCTAAGGTCATCTTGGAATCCATAAAGGGAAATATAGTATCCAGAGAAAGAGAAATAAGTCTATTTCTACCATGTGCTGATGAGCCTGCTAGAATGTTGGCTGAACATTCAGAAATGTGGACAGCAATGGCATCCCCTTTTCTGCATGGCTATTCTTCCCTTTGTTTTTCTGATTTGTGACTTCTAGTTACACAGAATGCTAGCTGATTCATCCTTTTCTGTCTCAATGACCTCTTCTCCATTCTTGGAGGGCAATATCTAATGAAGATACTTACTCTTTATGCTACCTGGGGTATCCTCTTAACTCACTGGATCTTTGAGGTAGAAAGCCTTCCCGACTTCCCCCTTTTATCTTGAATTAAAATGAAATCCCAACAAATGTGGTGAGAATTCTGTCTAATAGTTGTTTCCCCAAATCTCTGAAAGATGTTGGTTCTCTAGTCACGAATTTTCATCTATTGTTACCTTAATATTTGAAAGTGCTGTAAGAAAAACTTAAAAATATTAACAGTAAACCAAAAAGCAATTCTATAATACTACTTATGGACACTTTCAGGATGATTATGTTTTTTGTAGGTTTGTTTGTTTTTAACTTCCCACGATTAATTCATACTGAATTGGAAGACTATAATTAGGAATTACATATAAATAAAAAATACAACTTTTTTGTTCAGTTTTATTTTTCCTTAGTAAAACTCCAGTCATCCAGGCATTCAAGGTTGTAACTATTATCATTATTATTCATGTTTTAAAAGTTGCCATTTAGAGCCATGAATGGTGGCACATGCCTACAATCTCAGTGACTTGGGAGTCTAAGGCAGGAGGAATGTAAGTTTGAGAGCAGCCTCAGCAACTTAGTGAGGCCCTCAGCAACTTAGTGAGACCCTGTCTCAAAATAAAAAATAAAAATGGCTAGGGATATGGCTTTGTGGTAAAGTACTCCTGGGTTCAATCACCAGTACAAAAAACAAAAGTTGCTAGTTAGGAATATAGAAATATCAAGAAACATTTGATTTCTATAATATTACTATTTAAAGGGAAACTGAAGAGAGCTTCAGCAATAAAAAGAAAAAAGAGAGAACATTATAGTAACAGAAAGAAGGGTGGAAGTGAGAGAACAGGGGTGCAGCCACTGGTTAAGGGGTACAATAGTTTCAAAGATAGGTCTTTGTTCAGGAAAATTGCTCTTAGTGTTCCTCCTTTGCCCTACCTATTGTGCTTCATGCTCTTTGACATAATTTATTGATATTTAATACACTCAATTGCACATGCATTTATTGAGTCTCTGTGTGAGGCTATGTACTTTGATTTTCTGGAGTCTTCAAAAATAAATATTTAACATGAAATCACTTACAGTCAAGTGGAAGAGATAATATGCACTTACAAATAACTGAAATGCAAAGTAGAGTTGGACACAAGTCACAAATACAGGAGCAAATTGCCTTTGGGGACTGCTAAGTGGGTCATGTCACCCCTTCCTATCAACAAGGTTGTCAGCGGGGAACAGAATCCAATTCAGATGGTTCTAAAAACTAATGAAGGAACTATTTACAGAGGTGTAGATAGGTTCAGAGGAACTCACAAGGGATACTGAAGTTGCAGAGACTAGCAACCACGGGAAGCTGTTAGAACTTTGGCCCTTAAGGGACCAGGGGAGGAAATCATGTTACTGAAGCCCAATAAGTGGTGGAGGTGGGGAGAAGTATGCCCTGCAGGAGCCGTAACCACAGTTATAGGAAAGTAACCACTGCCAGGGGAAAAAAAAAATAGGGAGGCAGGGGGCTGGAACATGGAATGAAAAAATCAATGCTTCTCACTCTCTTCCCAATTTTTTATTTCTTGATGTAATGTTCCACAGGCCAAGACAGTGAAGTCAGCTGATGTGGGAGGCTGAATATTGTAGTCAGTAAGATAATGTAGCCTCTTAGGACTCTGATCAGGATAGGCAAGGACAGAAGAGAGGTCTGATGATGAGGGAGGTTCTTGTTGGAGGTCTTAAGAGCATGTCACACAATGATACAAGCTTTGGAACCCAACAGCATGGCTAATATCAGGAGAGAATGTTCCCCAGGTATGTGAACAGATGGAAAGAAAGCAAGGGAGTAGAAAATGAAATACATGAACTCAGAGTGGCTACAAGATATGGTATGTGTCAAAGAAGTGGTCTTATAGTGAAGTGGGAAAAAGCATTTAGTGCCAACCCAGGTGGCTTGTCCTGTGGGTGGTAGTCTAATGGTCTTGACTTAGAGAGCATGGTGGAGCAATCCGGCTTGTGTCAGAAAGGATATCTTGGAGGTCCCAGAGACTCTGAAGAGAAACCAGGCAGGAGAATAGTGTAGTCACTGCAATAAGTGAAGATGCTGGTCTGGAAGAAGTGGGGAGACCATAGGAAATCATGGTTCTACAGCCAGAAGGAATTAGCAATGGATTAAATATAGAACAAGACGTAAGAATAAGGGCTTTGAATCTGGGTAATATATGTTGTTCCATAGCACAAGGAAAGAGGTCAGTCAGAACTGGAACTGAGCAAGGAAGAGATGAATTTATTCTAGTTGTGCTGGGCCGGTGAAGGGTTGGCGTGGATCATAGCCTGAAGTTGTACATTTTGGGGAAGTCTTAACTGCATAGAGATGGTAGTAACTTCATTAAAGTAAATAGAGTTTCCAAGAATATGAAATAATAATGGATTTATTAGGGGCAATTTGGCAAATCACATCTTAGTAATGTGATTATATAAAGGTGTCAATACAAGATGTAGAAAAGGGATATTTTAGGGTAGGAGAAGAAAAGAAGAAAATACCGGGCCATTAGATGCTAAGGAAAGTGGTGTTTTTAAGGTAAAACATTTCTAAAAAGAACCAGGACTGAGAAAGTCTGTTGGAGTGGGCAATTATGTAAATTATTCTTTCAAAGACTTTGATGGGGAAGGAGCTGTGTGAGGACAGACCACGTGCAGGGGAGGTGGCAGGGAAGTAATGGGGCTTTGTTTCAGTGAGAGGAGACCCAACTGTGTTAGCAAGGAGTAGAAAAGCAGTCCTCTTATTCTGTTTTCTGCCTATTTTATGTAACTGAAACTATTAGTTGTCCTCAAAAAAATTAATAACATTACACTAAGAGTCCACAGGAGGGAGACACTACTTTCTAAAAGTGACCTGATGAATAATTAAATTACCATAAATTCTCAATGCTTAAATTAGTATCTGGAGCTTTTACATATTTATTTTTTCCTGTTGTAAAATATTGAAGAAACATTTTTAAAACTTTTGTAGAACATTTGTCTTGGACATGCTGATTCTTCCTTTAACCTAATATAGCTTTTTTTTTTTTTTAAGAAAACTACTTGTTGAGCATGATTTTTATAGACCTTGAGTAATGATAAAAATATAAATTCTTTTCCACTGTTTTCTTAGTAATTATATCGCATATACATGTGGTAAGTGTTTAATGTGTGTGTGTGTGTGTGTTTCTGAAGTTCTTCATGGTGAAGTTGAGTGCTCAAATAACTGGATTAAGTTGGTATTTCTGTGCTGAAAATGAGATTTTAATTAACGATGTGATGTTACTATTTCTGGTTCAATATAGGCTACCCTTCCCCAGTATCTTGGAATGAGTGAATCACATGGCTTGCTTTGCATAAATGAGAGTAAGTAAGAGGGATACATTTAAAGACAGAGCACACCAAGCTTTCTTCTGCTTCATGGTGAAAGAGTAAACACTCATTCATAGAAGATGCCGTAGTGACTGCAAGCAACATAGTGTTTCTCAGCCAAATTGTGTGCATCTTGAGATATAAGTAATAAATAAACTTTGTTCACATAATATGTCACCCAAGCTTTGCCTCTAGGAGACATTATAGTATTTTAGGCTTCATAGGTAACATTATCTACATTACAACTCTTCAAATCTGCCATTGTAGGTATTTTAGTGCTATCATAGATAAAAAGTAAATAAACAGGTATTATTATTTGCAATAAATCTTTCTTTGTAAAAGTAGATAGCAGACAGATTCAGTCTATGGAATTTATTGAAATCTGCTTTAAGGCCCTGAGTTGTTGAGTTTGTTGTAGCAGCATAACATATACTATACCTTCTGATATAACTATTATTTACACTTTATAAAGAAGATTTGCTTTAGAAAAGTGAAGAGGTGCAATGGCAATTTTGTATTTCTCTGTGAGAGTATTTGTTAAAATAGGACCATGTAAAGGTGATTTGTGTTCAGATCTTTAACTCAGTCACAGCAGGAATCAATGAAATAGGGCCATAAAAATCTACTGGGGAGAGTTACTTAAGAAAAAGTAGGTCACCTAGAAATTTTCCTCAGTATTGAACACATACACACACACACACACACACACAAAAAAAAAAAAAAAAAAAAGGAAAGAAATTCTCTCTGAAAAGCTATAACAATGGCCAGGAAAGTGGTAATTGGAAGACAAGTTATATCTAAGCAGAGACTCATGGAAATACATCTTCTGACATTTTCTATGCCATTTAAACCCTAACAAAAATAGTAAATGAGTTCAAATTGTAATTACAGAGGTTTAGAAAGAGGTCAGAGGTGAGATTTAGGGATGCTAGTGATTTTCTATTTCTCAAGTTTTGAGATTGGTTGCATAGGTGTGTTGGCTTTATGGAAATGTATCCGGCTGTATACCTGGGCTTAGGTGTCCTTTTCTGTATGTATGTTATACTTAAATTAGTCATTTAAAGAATTAGAGTGAAATGAATAATTTCTGAAACATTATATAATCAATGCACAATCTGGGTTAAAGAGTGATTTGGAAAGTGTGATTGTTAGGTCAATAAATTTCATCTTGCTATGGTATAGTCAAGGACTCTCTAGGCAATGCTATATTGGGACTTTGCTCCCACATTGCCTATTTTCTAAAACAATTATTCTTTGGGGGCTAATCCTCACAGTGTGTTGATATCTCTTTCATGAGAAAATGCCTCAATTTCTCTTCTGATGAGCCAAACTTCTTATGTCCATCAATTTTCTGTCCTGAAAGCAAAGGTATCTTCCTTGCCCACAGCCTTTATTTCTTATCTGCCTTCTGTCATCCGTGTTGCTGATTTCTTGCTTCATTGCAAATGGAAACCTAAACCCAGGATTCCTTAGGGGAGCTGAGAGGATCCTATTCACCAGAAGCAAAATCCCTGACAAACAAATCTTTGCAGCTCTATCAAAAAAAAAAAAAAAATGAAGAAGAAGAAAAAAAAAAAGGAGGAGGAGGAGGGGGAGGAGGAGAGAAATATCCATCCAATTCTCTGACATACAAACGGACTGAATCCAGATGAAACACTGCAAAACTGGGAATTATCAGAGAATTATCAGGTTCCCAGAATGTAGTAATAAGTTGTGATAAAAAAGATATATCTATAATTTCAGAATCTTGGCTTCATTTTATTTTTTTACTGTGTGAGAGAGTTTAGATTTAATATAGACATACTTATAGATATACTTAATTCATTATTCCAGAGCACTTTTGCCTTGCTATTTATTTATTAATTTTTAAAGCTGATTTTATTAACCATACTGAAAATTATGTTTTCTTGATCAAAGTCCTTTACTGAAATTGACTTCCTAAGTGGATAGTTAATTTTATCTCCTTTCAATAAAAATTTTGGCTTAATATTTTAATAGCTTAAAAGAAGATGATTATTATATTTAAAATAAGAGGCATAGTATTTTCTAATTAAACTTCAGAGTATAATATAAATTCTCATTAACAAATTATTGGATTCATTATGGACTACATAAACAAAGTACATGAACTTACATAATATTTAAAAAAAAAATTTTCTCTTATGAAATTATATTTTTTAAAAAATCAGCAAATGCAACCACAATAGTAATAATATTGGGCTTGACATTTTAATAAGCACATTCTGAGGTTTCAAAGTGTAATAGAAAAATTTAGATTATAAGTAGGGTCTGTTAGAATTGAGTTTAAGTTTGATCTCTACTATTTGTTTGCTTTGTGATGTGAACAATTTCTTTCTTTCTTTTTCTTTTTTTCCTGATACTGGGGATTGAACCAAGGGGTACTCAACCACTGGGTCACATCTGCAGCCCTGTTTTCTTTTTCACTTTGAGACAGGGTCTAAGTTGCTTAGGATCTTGCTAAGTTATTGAGGCTGGTTTTGGGTTTATCATCCTCCTACCTCAGCCTTCTGAGTTGCAGGGATTACAGGCATGTGCCACTATGCCCAGCAAGCAGTTTAATTTCTGTGAACCTGAATTGCCTTATCTGTATAACAACATATAAATTCCTGCTTCACATAGATTACTATCTGGATTAAATCAGACAATAGATGATCAATAAATGATAATTTCTCTTCTCTTTGAAAAGCATCAAATTTAAGTTATACAAAGTCTATTAAAAGATGGCTGTATCTGTCAACTGCTTTAAGATCTAAATCCTTGGATCTTAGTGACTTACAACCACAAGCCAAATTCATCAGTTGTTGTAGACTGACCTGTGTAGTTCAGTGTTTCTTTTCTTTCTGGAACTTAAGCCCAAGGTGTGACTACTACTTTAGATAGACATTGCAAAGGAAAAGGACAAACAAGCCTGAATCAAATTTCCCCTTAAAAGTGGCATATATAACATCTGCTTACATTCCATTGGCCAGAGCGAGTCACATGATGGAGACTTATAATAGGGCCCCACCTGTACTCTGCAGGGATCCTCTACAAGGCATGCATTCATGTATGGAAAAGGAGAACAAATAAATGGGGGGAAATATAATATGCTTCAGTGATATTGCCCATCAGGGTGTTACTTAGCAGAGTAATGGTCTTTTGCCTGAGAATCTTAAGAAATGGTGATAATTTATACCCAGTCATCCAATATAAACCAAAATAAAGAAAAAAAGTAATATGAGAATTTAAAGTTGTGCAAAGCTTTTTTTAAAGGCTGCGTTTGTATGCATGTGCACAAAATGCACAGTGTAGTTAAAGAGACAGCTTTACATGTGTGTAATTTACAGATGAGCTGTTTAATTATGAACTTATTTCTGGACCTGTTTAGATAGCACATGAAAAATACACCTATTTGTAAACTGGTAAATAGGCCCTTCCCACATATAAGGAACAGCTTGTTTCAGAGTTCAAAATATAATATGATTAACTTTTAATTTGAGTTGGAAAAAAAGAGTAAGTTACCCATAAATTGAGTTACAAAAGTGGTTTCACTTTTAAAAACTGAATTAAGGGTTTTGAAATTAATTTAGTTTTGAAAAGAATGTGCTTAGTGTAATTTTGTTTATTAGACTGTCTTTGGACTAGCTCTTTTGAACAAAACAGAAAGCAGTTCTATAATTTGAATGACTCCTTATCTATTGTTTTACTTTTTTCAAATTCAGAAGTAGGAAAAAGGTAAATAATTCTCTTTGAAGAATGAATCATTAATAATTTTGAAGGGATGCCGATGCCTTAAAGGTATAATTCTTAGGAACCCAGGTGTGAATCAAACAGCCGTTTCATTTCTAATCTTGCCCCATAAAACTGTTCAGATTTATGTTTGAGGAATTTAGCACAGCTTTTACTACATTCAGATTCCTCCTCTGAAAAACTAGAATAATCATAAATTTGCTCAGATTATTAAATGAGAACCATATGCCCAGCAGATACTGTTACTTATTAAAGCACAGGTTTTTTTATTATGCCCCATTTTACAGAATGTGATATTGAATAAAAAAATGCATTACTGATAATCACTAATAAACACATGTAAGATATTTTAAAATATTTTGCATACATAAATGAAATGATATTGTTGAACATATGCTTTATCCTGAGCTTGTGGATAGACATTTGGGATAGAGAGATATGCAAAAATGGAGATGGTACCTAGCCTAATGGTAGATGTACTAAGATTATAATGTGCAATGAGCAAATGCAATAGACAACTGCAACACAACCATTTAACATTTTTGGATGGTTCTCAAAGGATCCTACCATAGGAAACTCTGAGATATTACTGGTCTACACATAAGACTTTTGCTTACTCTAAGACTGATGTGTGGAAATGAGTCACTGAGCTAGTGAGTGAGCCTACATCTGTGTTAAGCATATGCTTCAATTTTGTTTGATTTTGCACTTTTAGCTAAGGGCAGGATGATTGCTGCTACAGGAGTAATTAATTCAGTGTAGTTCTATAATAGTGATACCATCCAATGGTGCAGATACCTGTTCCTGTGGAACAAGATCCCCTTAAATATAGTAGCTTAAAGCAGAAGTAAACATTATTTCATGGTTTCTGTGAGTCAGGGATAATGTGAGTAGTTCAACTGACTCAGTATCTTAAAAGAGATTTTGGTTTATATGCCAATTAGAGCTGAAGTGTCTTGAAGGCTTGATAAGAACTAGAGGATCTACTTCCTAGATTGTAGTTGCCTGTGCCTACCAAGTTAGCACTGGTTGGAGGTGTGGATCCTCAGTTCCTTGGCTGAGGATCCACATGGGGGAGGGCACAAGGTTGGGCATGGGGGAGTACACAAGTACCATGGGGGAGGGCACAAGGTTGGGCATGGGGAAGTGCACAAGGTTGGGCATGGTGGTGCAAGCCTATAATTGCAGCTACTCTGGGGATTAAGACAGGAGGATTACAAATTTGGGGCCAGCCTGAGCAACTTAGTGAGATCCTGTCTCAAAATAAAAAAATTTAAAAAGTGCTAACAATGTAGTTCAGTGGAAGGATGCCCCTGGGTTCAATCCCCATTACCTGCCCCCCAAAAAAATGTCAATAGAGATTGTTAGCTTACATCATGGCAAGCAGGATAAGTGGTCTCAGAGGGCTCAAAGAAGAAGCCATTGGTCTATTTTTTTAATATTCTTTTTTAATTGTTGATGGACATTTATTTTATTTATTTACATATATATGGTGCTGAGAATCAAACCCAATGCTTCACACATGCCAGGCAAGTGCTCTACCACCGGGCTACAACCCCAGCCCCACATGGTCATTTTTTAAAAAAATATTTTGTTGTTGTTGTAGGTGGACACAGTATCTTTATTTCACTTTGACATGGTGTTGAAAATCGAACCGAGCACCTCACATGTGCTAGGCAAGCATTCTACCACTGAACCACAACCCCAGCCCCCACATGGTCTTTTTTGACACAATCTCAGAAGTCATATTCCTACATTATGCAGTATTTCATGGTTACACAGGTCAGTCACAAACAATGTAAAAAAAAATAAATACAAACCTGAGGAACAAGAAATGAGAATACTTTGGATCCATTTAAGAGACTGGATATCATAGTAAAATAATAAGAATTGCATGTGTGTATATATGCACTGAGTTAAAATGAAAAGGATTTGGAATTATAAAATAATATTTAGTGAAAGATATCTCTCTTGTTTTTAAAAAAGAATATCTAACTTTGAAATTGCAGAACGTAAGTATTAGGACAGATATGAAATATTTAGCTAGGAAAAACTTTTAAATAAAATCTTTTTAGACCATTTACAATGAGAAATTTGTACTTTCTGTTGAGAACAAAACTACTTTTAAGAACTCATTTTATGCTTGAAGTAGTTATATGAAATTCTTGATCAAGACTTTTACATGAGTTTCTTCAAATTCTTGATAAACATCTTCAACAAAAAACTTTATTCAAGTCCATAGATATTAAAATAATAAAAATCATTTTTATAACTATTTAAAACTTATATCAAATTCTATTTAGAATTATAACATCTCTGTCTTTTCAATTTATTGTGAAAATGTGAATAGATTTAAAATTCTATCAATTTTTTTCTTGTCAAGTATTTCAAAATAATGATGAAACTATAATTTACAAAATGTATACTGCCTTGTTGGATTAGGGACTCTACAATGAGCTTGGATGCCTCCAAAATAGCATGAGACAAATACAAGAAAAAACACATCAGACAATGGACAGAAAAAATCAATATATGAGATAATTTAGATTTCAGACTGCTTGCTGGAGTTGGAACTATCAGGAGGCCCTGCTTAGAATCTCCCTGCATAGGCCCTTCTGGCATTTGTACTTTGGCTCTGTGAGAAGTTGGCAGTGCACCTCATGTGTAGTGGGGAAGACCATAGCTTGCAGCTGGTTCTTGAGATAGATGGACATATGTTAGTTCATGTCCTTGACCAAATCAGCACATCAGGTGGAACAGCAAATACTAGATATTGTTCATTCTTTTTACTACCAGGCAGGCAGGTCCATAGGCCTACTTAGTGGTTCTTCTCAGGGCTACCTTCTAGGGAAACCTGAAGACTGCACACATTTTAGCATGGAGACTCTAGACAAGTAGATACAAGTGCACTGGATCCATATTTCTTATAAACCTATACCTCATAGTCTACAGTAACAATAGTATGTTGCACAGCAATTTTTCAAAGATAGACCCCACAGACCATGGCAGTTCCATGGTCTTATAATAGAGCTAAAAATATTCCTGTTGCTGAGTGACATGGTCCTAGTTAACTCAGCACAATGTATCACTCATGTGATAGTGAGGATACTGGTATACATAGCACTGTTTTGTCAGTTGTATAACAATATAGCACATACAATTATATGCAAAACATACCACCTGGTAATGGTTTTAAATGACTATTACTGGTTTATGTATTTACTATATTTTACTTTTTTATCAGTTGCTCATGACAATACAATGATCTTGACATATCATACATTTGATTCAAATGGGGTATAGGAAGGGCAGCAGAATACAATAGACCCTAGTATTGCTGTATGTATATATGTGGCTGTATAACCAATGTGATCCTGCAATCTGTACACGTGGAAAAACTGAGAATTCATACTCCATTTATACTTTAATTTTTACTGTTATTTCAGAGCGTATTCCTTGTACTTAACATGGGGGGAAAAAGTTTAGTTATATTTAGATACGATGTTACCTTGGCAACAGTTTCAAACATTTCAAGTTTATCTTGTATCTTGACTGCATCAAGAGGCTATGTAGAGTGATTAACCTACATCATCTAGTTTGTGTAAGTGTACTCTGTGATACTGAAGCAAGGACAAAAATTATCTAATTATACATTTATCAGAACATATCCCATTTTTAAGTGGAGCATGATTGATTTTACTTTGAGTCTGATGAAATTTGTCTGTTAAATTTGTCTATCAAATGGTTTTATTAGTAATTTCATAAAATCATAATCCTAACATCTTTATAGTTCTAAAAGAATTTCCGTTTTCAGTAAAATTTATTGTCTTTTATGAATGAATATATGTTCAATATATTGAACATATGTGACTGATATTACTCTGGACTATGAGTTATAGGTTTGCAAGAGATATGGATGCAGAACACTTGTGGGTAGAAGTGAGGCACACTATTGCCTACTTGTCCAAAAGCCCTAGTGTTCAAATGTGTTCAGAGTCTTCAGGCTGCCATGGAAGGTAGCCCTTAGAGGAACTCAGGAGAAGCCAAGCAAGGTGGCCAGTGGTGAGGAAGGTTCTGACTGGCCTGTGTCCTGTACCTGCTCATGCATTGAAGGGGATAAAGCCAATTCCATATAAACCATGTGACTAAGATATAGGAGAAGGATGATTCCTCAAAGGACAATGGGATGTTGTAATCAGAAAGATACTAACCCCCCATTTTCTCTCATCCCCAAATCCATTATTTCTGCTCATCTGAATTTCAGAGGAGCAAAGATTTGGATATATGTTTGGAAAGAATTACCCAGGAAATGAGGAAGTACTTGTCTCATATACATCATATACCCTTTATCATTTCTAAATAGATAGGTTAATGGCTAGAAAACTAATTGGATCATAAATGCCTAGTGAATCTCAATCAATATCCCATGCTTCAAAGTTGCATTAGGTAGACTACCAGAAAAAGTGGAAGGAACAATTGCTAAGAAATGCAGAGTATAACTGAGTGGGAATGCCCACAGGGTCAATTACAGTCCATATCTGGGTGTATTATTATGCTTTCTTCCATTTGGCCATATGGATTTTTCATCTGATTGTGTTTCCTTTTTACCCAAACTGTAAAGAAGTGCAGAAGAAAAATTATTATTTTTCCATAAAAATATTAGTTCTTATGGCTGTTATATCCTTTCTCCCAGTCCTTGTTTCTTTCTTTCTTATTCCATGTATAACTCTAGAATAATATCATAAGTCACACAAAATGATATTGGGAACAATCTAGGATCCAGATAAGTATGTGGGGTGCCTTTGGGAAACCTCAGAGCATGGTGACCAAGGTTGACCATGGTGACCATTGGTTAATCATCATGGACATCTGTACCAAATTGCAGAGCAAGGATCATGTGATTGAGGCCTTACGCAAGTTCAAGTTCAAGGCCAAGTTGAAGTTCCCTGGCTGATATATATATATCTCAGAAGTAGTGGAGCTTTATCAGGTTTAATGCTCATAAATTTGAAAACATGTTGACTGAGAAGAGGCTCATTTCTGATAGCTGTGGGGTCAAATAGACCCCCAGTTGAGGTTCCCTAGACAGGTAGGGAATCCTGCATTCATGAAGGCTTCCACTATGTTGCCCCCTCCTTAATCACACTCACCAATAAATCCTATATCATATTCAAAAAAACAAACTAATAAAATCTTAATATTGGTAGGAAAAGTTATCAATTTTTCATTAAATTAATTTTCATTTTAGAAAAAAATTCCTATAAATATAGTAACATTGTATAAAGTTATGTATGTGTTGCACATATGTAAATGGATAGATAGAATATATATATGGATATATACATGATATGTACGTATATACACCCATGCATGTGTGGTAAAGAGATATTAATTTCAGTTTATAATCTTGAAGTATTTCTAATGAACTAAGTCAAAACAAACTTTCCTTTGAGTACCTATTCTATGTTAGAATCTGAAGAAACTATAAGGATACAAATGTGACCCTTCTTTAAAGTAATTGACAAATAATGATGATAATTAAGACACAATTAAGTGACTTCAAATGATACAGAATATATCAAGGAGTATAGTTAGAAGAGAGTCTATTTGTTAGGGGAAAACAACAAAATTTGATAGATAACTTAGGAGAGATAATTTAATGATTACTTCTAAATAGACTGCATATACTAGCCAGAAGTATTTCTACTTGGGTTTCCAGCTTAACCTAGATTTCTCAAATAACTAGTGACAGTGTGGGTAATGAGGACCTGAGGCAGGTGACCTGCTTCTGACTTAACAGTGGCTTTTGGCAAGTCCCTTCAGCTCTTTGAGCATGTTTTCCCATCTATGGAAGGAGACAATGGTCCTATCCACCTTGCAGGGCTATTGTAAATATTATAAACTGAAATTAATATTCCTTTACCAAGTATGCATGGTTGTATATACATACATATTATGTAAAGATTAACACAGAACAGTATAATCATCAATAGAAATCTAGTTATTAATAGTTTGGGAGCTTAGAGATCTTCTCTGTAAACTTAACTTTTCTCTAGCAGATATTATATACTCAAAGTAGAGATTGCACTGGTTACTTTGTTAACTCACAGAGATTCAGGACAGTCTCTGAGTAGATATATCTCAGTATTTGAAATAGTTTAACATTTCTGAGCACAGATTATCTCATGCTCCCTTTTCAAATTCCCAGCCAATGCACCTGTGCTGGAAATATTCTCATGGTGTAAGATGGGAAGTTCTGAATTACCAACCCTTTTCTGAGTTTGCTCTCTCCTGGAAAATCTAGCTTGTATTTTCTTCTTAATATAAAATTGGATACTCTTAATGAAAGAATTTTCAATAATCTGACCTCCACAAAATGTTCAAGTTTATCTATAGGTTGTTTCATAAGCAAGAAAACACTAAGTATGTAACATACAGTAGTTGGAGTAGCTTCAAATGAAATCCAAACTCTGAAACTGCAAGGAGGACTAATAGTTTTCAGTATTAGAAAACAGGCCGTTGAGGGCTGGGGTTGTGGCTCAGTGGTAGAGCACTTGCTTGGCACATGTAAGGCACAGGGTTCGATCCTCAGCAGCACATAAAAAATAAGTGAATAAAATAAAGACTAAAGACGTTCTGTTTATCTACTGCTACAATAAAATAAAATATATATATATATGAAAAGAAAATAGGCCATTGATTGGTCCTTGGCTCAATTGTTTTGTAGAATTAGGAGCATGGGAATGTTCAAAATGCTCCTTTCTATCTTACTTTGAAATTAAGGCAAATCATAATCTTTTCTAAGCCTAAAATCCTAACATTTAACAAGGAGGTAAAAGAGCGTCCATGGTACAGATTTGCAGCAGTGTACATTTGAATAATGGTCTGCAAATCCCAATGGGTATGCACGTTTTTAAAAATATAAGTGTAATCCTCTGCAACTATCTTTGGAGTTTTATTGTTGTTGTTTGTGTTTTTATTTACTGTGGAATGAACCACAGAACCACATCCCCAGGTCTTTTTGTTTTTATTTATTTATTTATTTTTTAAATTTTGAGACAGGATCTCACTGAGTTGTTTAGGACCTCTCTAAGTTGCTGAGGCTGGCCTTGAACTTATGATCCTCTTGCCCCAGCCTCCGGCCATTGGGATTGTAGGTATGCACCACCATGCTTGGCTTTTTGGGGCCTTTTAACTGGATTGTTTACAATGTGTGGATTTTCTCACTCTGCCAAGGTACCTCTCTGACCCAAAATGAGTTAATAGAACCAAGTGGCTCTGAGCATCTCTGCAACAGCTTGGTCTAAAGTTGTATTTCCAATTGTCTGTTTCCTTTGTCAGGAGTGGCCTACGCAGACTGTTCCTGAAGATTCAATTTTCCTCCTTTGTTCAGGGAGTTGAAATCATTTGGTATTCTAAGCAAACACTCCTAACTGATGGAACCTCTGATGACAGCTCACATCATCACCAGAAACCTTTAGGTACTTACTCTGCTGATTTGCCAAATGTGTTCACATTTAATTAAGAGAACTCTCCTTAATCTGGAGAAAGTTGCTGAATGGGAAACTCAATTGTTTGGAAATTTGCATGTCCTCCAGAAGACAAATGGAAACAAAATTAAATACCATCTTGTTAAAGGAAAATGGTTTGCAAAGAATGAAAAACATGACTGAAAGATGATTTTATTTCTACCCTTAAATACAAGTTTATCATTCTGGATGAGATAGTCAGTTGTTTTTACTTAATTTTAGGGTTAGAAGTGACTGTAGAATTTGATAGGTTTACCCCCGAGTCTCTTGTGAACTTTTTCCTCCATTACTCCCCTCTGCCTTAACTTTCTTCTTTCTTCCTTGGAATAAGCTTAGAGCCTATTAATAGGACTTCAGTTCTCTCTGTGCTGTAATTAATAGCACAGATTTAAACAAAACACTTTACTGCTCTCAAACTGGGTTTTCTTATCTGAAAAATGCAGGTGATAATAACAACGATCTCATAAAATTTATGTGAGGATTAGATGAAATAATGAGTGTGAAAAGACCTTCTCCAAACCTGTAAGTCTTTATTATTAGGAGCTAGCGATTTCTTTGTAGAAATAATTTCAAAATTATTCATTCTTGTCTTCGTGGAGGACTTTGTTTACCTCACAACAAATAGACTCAGCTTTATTCATTTAAAGCCAGTTTCCCACCATTCTGTCCTCAGATACAAAACTGATGCCTAAACGTTTTTCATTCTTTCTTTGGTTTTTTTTAAGGGGGAGGGCTATTTTTCATGTGACAGTGATTGTAGTATCTCTATTCCTATATTTTTGCCGTTTTGATAACACATACTGAGTATTTCCTGGGCACTAAACATTGAACGATTTAATATAACTAACTTGCCCATAAACTATGATATAAGAACTATAGATTCACCACTTTATAAATGAATAAGCTGGAGTTTGTATAAAGAACTTGCCCAAGGTCACACAGTGGCAGGTTGCAGAACTCTGGTCCATACCCAGCTCTGTCAGATCCTGTACACACTGGGTCCCTTTAGCTGTTAGAAAAGATGATTGTCACCTTGTAGACACTGTAAGGTTATCCCAAGAAAAAAAATCCTTAACTGATAGATGTCTAGGAGGTCCTTGGGATGGGTTTTGGGAATCTGAGAAATCCCCAGAATTAAGCACAGTAGCTTGTGGTAGGTGAGTGTTTTTGTTTGTTTTGTTTTTTTATAGATTCCAAAATTAGAAACCCAGGCCTATACTGAAAAAAATACTATTCATTAGTACCTGTTACAGGAAAAATAAGTGGACTTTATTTAGCACCACTATGACATTGTAGGGATGACTGCAGTGGGGTTTTCAGTAGGGAAGAGACAGACTCAACTCCAGTTCTAATAAGGGAACAAGGGAATTTATACACAAGGAGCAGGGCATAGGTCAGTGGATAGAAAACATCAAGAAAAAGAGTGTTACAAGGCTGGAGCTTTCTGGGAAACTGAGGCAGTGTGAAGGCTCCCCTTCAAACCCTGGTTCTTGTAAAGACAAGGAGATTTAGGATATGTCAATCAAAGTAAGGTAGGAGTTTATTAGAAGGAATGTGAAAGGGGAAAGAGGATACTCTCAAGGGAGAGTGTGAATTCTTTCTGAGAGGGGAGGGATAGCATGCCTCTCCTGCCCTCCAGTTTTATTGGGAGTCCCAAGGAAGTTTCCAGAGAGTCCCACCCAGGTCCACCTCTTGAATTTTGACACACAAAAGGATGACCTCATATTTTCAAGTTCCCAATGTTATGGCAACATTAGGTCACTTTGGCCCTTATTGACCAGTTCTAATTAGAACCTGTTCTAACAGATTTTATGATTGGGGAGGATTATCTTTATCTACCCGAATTCCAGGATCTGGTCTGTGTAAGGGTCACAAAAGTACCTTTGCTCAGGATAACTTGTGTTTCTCTTATCAGTTTTATTTCAGGCCTGCATTTCTCCTACAGATAACAGGTAGTTTGCTAAGGAATATTACAATCCTGTGGACTTAAGCCAGGCAGGACTGCAAATAAATTGCTTTTTAAAAGTAAAAGCATGAGGAGGTCAGCACAGTGGGCCCATTTTATAGAATTATTCCCTTAACCTTGTATTCTCACCACTAATGTCCCTTAGTCTCTTGTGAAGATGTTCACACTAACCTGGCCTAACAGGATTCTTGTTGAAGGTAGATCCAAGATCATTAGACCCATTATGGAGGATGAGGAACCCATAGATATTGTGTTCATATTTCTGAAAGCCCTTTCCATCCAATAATGAAGACAAGGTTTTGAGAAATAGGAAAAATTTGTAGAATTGTTACATGAATTAAATGAGGTGATCCACACACCTAGAGAATGGTACCTGGCACATATATTAATGTTACCAGTCATCATCATCATTACCATATCATCATCATCATCAACAACAATAAGATGGACATAAGTGAAAATCCATATATAAAAGAACTTTCTGTAAATAAAAGAACCTTTATAACCATTAGTTAATTGGTAAATATCTACTCTGATGTTCTTAGTGACAAATTTTCTTTTTAAAGCATTTACTAAGTTGCTATGTTCATGTTCCACTAAATACAGTAACTTTTAAATGAGCACTTTATGTCTCTGGTGGAATTTGAGCACTAGGAGGTACTTTTTTTGGTCATTTTAGTCTTTGCATTATCTTTTAACCCAGTTTAATGCAGAGAACAGAGCCAAGGTAATTATCTTATTTTTCATTTACATAGCTATCACTCAAGGCCAGTAGTTTTTAGCAGTGCAAAATCTGTTTTATCTAAAATGGAATCCATTTAATAACACCAAGTACTTATTCCTGTAATTGACTAACAATTGAAAGCAAACCTAGTAACAGAAAAAGGCTTGAGTTATCTATACTGAGACCATGTGTGTGATAATGGGCGTCTCTTTTCTTCAGTCTTAAAGGATTAAAAAGAGATTTCAAAATGTTAAGTGAATTTGTAATAGAAACAGTGGGAAAGGTATCATTTTACATTTGAGCTTCCTCAAAAGCCTTAGGAAATGGCAAATCAGCCATTTAAGTGTACTGGGCTCCTTTTTTTTTTTTTTTTTAATTCTGCCCTTTGTTTTGCAAATGAGGGTTCCTTGGAACATAGCTTTCCTCTCAAATAAAGCTTTTGAACTTACCTCAGAAAGAGGTTAAGCTGCCAAATCAGATTCCCCCTGCATTTTCTTGGACTGTTTTCTTTCACTACCACTAGAATCCTGATGCTCACTCTTGGTTTCCTCCTTGGTGCTTCAGAGAGGCCTTGCTTCCCTGGAGATCACCTGCTTTGAGTGCTCTGCAAGAGGATGTGCAGGAAAGAAGCCTGTCAAGTAAGGACAAGAGGAAGCCTAGAGGACCAGGGTTCACTTAAGAAAGCACATTTTAGCTGGTGGTGCACGCCTGTAATCCCAGGATAAAGCAAGAGGATCACAATTTTGAGGCCAGCCTTAGCAATTTAGTGCGGCCCTAACTAATTAGACCCTATCTCAAAAATAAATAAAAAAATAAACAGGACTGATGTGGCTCAGTGGTAAGCCCCCTGGATTCAATCCCTAGTATTAAACAACAACATGTTCTATCTCAGCTGTCAGTCCAATCCCCTTGTGCCTAAAATAGGCCAGGCTGGTGGCACAGGCCTGAATCCCAGTGGCTGAGATGGGGGAGAGGGGCTGAAGCATGAGGATCAGGAGTTAAAAGCCAGCGTTGGCAAAAGCGAGGTGCTGAGCAACTCAGTGAGACCCTGTCTCTAAATAAAATACAAAATAAGGCTGGGCATGTGGCACTGTTGTCCGAGTACCCCTGAGTTCAATCACTGGTACCTGTCCTCTCCCCCCAAAAAAACCTGGAAAATGTCCCTTTCAGTTATGTGTAATCTCCTAATTTAAAATAATAATAATAATAATAATAATAATAGTTTCTTAGAATTCCAAATAGATGAAAAAAGCAGAAAACAATTATTAATGAACCTCCAGGTACCCATGATTGGGTTTAGGACACACACTACCCCCAAATCTGTCACTTTGGCATATTGAGTACTTTCAGTAGAAGGCACTTGAGAAACTGGTAGTTGGAGATTTTTCTCTGCCTTCCCCCTCTCCTTCCCTCCTAAAGAAAGTCCAAAAACTCTCCCTCTGAGAGATGGCTCCTATACCCCAAGAAAATGTAACAGGAGTTCACTTGATGCTTTGACTATATTCCTCATGGCTTTGAAACTTACATTTTTTTTCCCCCAATCTTCTTTACTCTAAACTTCGCCTCCCTGATCTTCTTCCTCCTGATATCTCCCTAATCTCATTTTCTCCGAATCCCCTCTACAAAAGCTCCCTTTTCCTGTGGATGGGCAGAATCACAGTCTTTGGGACAGGAGCCCCCTGTGTTTCTCCTTTGCTAGCAAAGCAATAAACCTTCTTTTTCCTTTTTCTCAAAACTGTGTCCTCATTATGAGATTGGCATCGGGACAAGGACCGAGCTTTCAGTAACAGAAAGAAACATCTTTACCTGTGATAATGCAGGGACACAGAGAAGAACCTGAACAGATTGGCCTTGCTAAGTCTCCCTATCATTACCGTTCCAACACTTCCTTTGTGATATTCACACCCTTTTCATATTTCTCCTCTACTATCTGCTCTTCGTGAAACCTGTTTAAAAAAATAAACTAAAAGCTAAAAATTTTCCATTTCTTGAGTCTTCATTTCCAAAAATGTGTCTTGTCAAATTTATACTAAATAAGTGTGTGTGATTTTATCTTGTTAATCTGTATTTTATGTAGGGGCCTCCACCATGAATCTAGAATAGGTTAAAAAACAACAACTACATTTTCCTCCCTCCACTCATAATTCTTCAAAACTTGTTAACTCATAGTCTTTCTTGTCTTTCTTATAATCTTTCTTGTCTCTCTTCTTCCTCTGCCTTTGTTATTTTGAAGCAAACTCTATATAGTATACTATTTCAACTGAAATAATTTGAGTAGATTTCTCTGTCAAGGACTTTTAAAAGACAATCAAAATATCACAATCCCTAAAAATAAAAAAATATGTAGTTAATATTCACCATTTCCTAATACTTTTATAATTTTCTTTGTTTTAAATACTGATCAATTTTCCCCTTTTATCATTTTTTTCCAAGTTCACTTAAATTAAGATCCAAATAAAATCAAGCCTTTCAACTGTTTATATGTCCTTTAAGACATATTTTTTTAATCTACTAATCTACCCTTTCTTTTATCATCTATTTCATTTAATTTATTAAAGAAACAACATCATTTTTTTCTTTGTGTTTTGCACAATTTGTATTTGTTTCTAATGATTTGTCTGACATATTTGTCCCTCCATTGAATTTTCAGTGTATTGACAATTACATATAAAGGCTTAATCTATTCTGATGGGTTTGAGGTTTTTGTTCATTTGTTTTTACAACAATATGCACACAACATTTGTGTTTTCTTTTTTTTTCCTTTTATCTGAATATATATGGTGTATGGCTATCTTTTAGTGATGTTATATCTATTGATGATCATTGCTTAAATCTATTAATTTACTAGGGGACAAAACAAAAATCTCTGGACAGCATTATCACAAGGTCATGACTCTGTTCTGGACTTTCTTCCTTGCATTGAATTCAGGAAGAAAGTAGGCAGTGTTTGGCTGATGGGATTAAAAAAGCACCTCAGGGAGGGAAATAACTCCCCAAGCAGTAAGCTACAGGGCAATAGGAGTTGGAACTGCTAGGATCTGCAGCATAAGAAATGCCCTACAGACTATATAATGCAGAAGTTAATCGTATGGCTTAAAAAGTGAGTTTTGTGAGCATAAACTTTGTGGGAATGTATTATTTCTTTATTGCATGACTCCTTACAATTTTTTAAACACTTTTTTTTTAAGACCAATTTTAGGTTCACACCAAAATTGAGAGGAAAGTGTAGAGAGGTCCCATATGTTCCTTGGTCCCATGGACATGCACAACAGTCCCTATTATCAATAGCTTGCACCAGAATGGTATATTTATTATAAACAATGGACCAACATTGATGTATCATTATTGCTTGAGGATTCGCTCTTGGTGTTGTGCATTCTCTGGGAATAGACAAGGGTATGATGACACATAGCCACCATTGTAGATAACATCATATAGTTTCATTGTCTTAACAATCCTGTGTGCTCTACCTGTTCATCTCTCCTTCTACCTAAGCCTTGACAACCAGTGGTCTTTTTATTGTCTCCATGGTTTGACATTCTTCACAATGTCATGTAATTGGAATCATATAGCAGACAGCTTTTTCAGATTGACTTCTTTCACTTAGTAACATGCAATTTTGTCCCAACTTTTAAAATATATGATTCTGTAATGAACAGTAACTTACAAGAGTGAGCTATAACACAGCAACGAAAATGTTTATTTGACCAAGGAATACAGTCAGTAAAGTGTATCTTGTGGAGATTGTCTGTTGTGCATCAGAATTTTGAAAGACAGGCAGGATATCATCACTACTCACTATGTGCCCATGACCAACAGCCTCAGCATCAGAATGCAGATCCCAGACCAATACCAGACTCATTGAATGGGAAGCTGCATTTTAACAAGATCTGCAGTGATTCATATGCATGTGAAAGTTTCAGAAGCACTGCATTGCAAGATGATTTATTCAATTAAATTGTTTCTTTATGATGCTCTGGTGATCACTATAAAATAGCAACATAGATATATCTCTAAATATAAAATAGATATATTTTAAAATAAAATATAAAATGTAGTGAACTGCATAAATTTAAATATATGTAAATAAATATGTAAAATAATATATGTGTAAATGTATGTAAACTACATAAATCTAAAGAGTGACTCCAAACCAGGATGTTCAATCATGTGTGTCATAGGAAAGTCTACTCTTCAGAGCAGTGTTTCTCAGATTGTTTATCAGATGTTGAACTTCATTGTTCAAATGCAGATAAGTTCCTGGAGCTCAATCCATATTTACTGACATCATCATTTCTTAGAGTCCAGGAGTCTGGATTTCACATAAGATAACTATGCAATTACTATATCTAACAAAATTTAAGAACTGCAGTTTAAAATAATATAATTGTGAGATCTATTGCATAAAGACTTCTTAGTATAGATATAATACTATAAATATGACCTCAATGAACTTGTATGTAAATTTCTAACTTTTTAATTTAATTTAATTTTTTTGTAGTACTGGGGATTGAACTCAAGGTCATTTGAGCTACATCCCCACCCAATCCCCCATTTTTGAAATAGGGTCTTGGTAAATTACCCAAGCTGGCCTTGAACTTGTGATCTTTAGCTTTAGCTTCCTGATTCACTTGTGTTACAGGCCTGTAGTGGTGCTCCCACCTAACTTCTAACTTTTTCCAAATTTATTCCTGCTTCATTAATGCATGTGTTTATTTGTATAATCTCTTCTGAGTGCTGATATGTGTAAGAGTCTGTTTAAGTACTTGGCAATTCATGATAAAATAAGTTACTCTCACTTGTCTAAGACCTTTCATTTTGGTTGACAGAATGTAGATTATAATTGATACAGTTGATGTAGCTTGATGATGTCAATTTACATAATATAAAATAGTTTCTGAGAGCCAAGAGGAAGGTATCCCTAGGGAGACCAGATCTCTTAAATGAGATAGGAAGCAATTAGATCACATCATCTTAATAAACTCTGCCAGATTGTTTTTCAGGACACTTTTAAAAAATGATCTGTCAATAGTTTTGTCATTATTTTTTAAGCAATTAAAATGTTTTCTCTTTGGGCTGGGGATGTCGCTCAAGTGGTATCGCGCTCGCCTGGCATGCTTGCAGCACGGGTTTGATCCTCAGCACCACATACAAAGATGTTGTGTCCCCCGAGAACTAAAAAAATAAATATTAAAAAATTTCTCTCTTTCTCTCTCTCTTTAAAAAATAAAAAATAAAATAAAATGTTTTCTCTCTCTTCTTGAATAAATAAATGGCCCGTAGGTTATTTAATCCTCTTTCCCTTGAACATTCCTTGTGGATTCCAAGTAACATAGATACATGCCTACATTGTCCAAATGGCTCATTAATATGTTTCTATCAAATGCATTTTATTATATTATACACTTTCATCTTAATACAACAGAAATCATTGATTTAAATGAATCTCCCCCACTCCTGGATGGATATATATACTACTTGGTTATTATGGTTATAGATATACAGTGACCTCAAAAGCTCATGTGTAAGACAATGCAAGAATGTTTAGAGGTGAAATGATTGGGTTATGAGCACCTTAACCTAATCTGTGAATTAATCCCCTGGTAGGGATTAACTGGGTGGTGACTGTAGGTAGCTAGGATATGGATGGATCAGAGGGGGTGTACTTTTGGAGTATATATTTTGTCTTTTGTGAGCAAAGCTCTCTCTCTCTGTCTCTCTCTCTCTCTCTCTGTCTCTCTCTGTCTCTCTCTCTCTCTCTCTCTCTCTCTCTCTCTCTCTCTCTCTCTGCTTTTTGGTGTTATGTCTTGAGCTGTTTTCCTCTACCACACCCTACGATCATGATATTTAGCTTTACCTTGAGTACCTAGGAGTGGAGCTGGTTGTCTATAGACTGAGACCTCTGAACCCCAAAATAAACTATTTCTCCTCTAATTGTTCTTATTGGTCTCTTGGTCACAGAAATGAAAAAGCTGACTGAAACATTGCTCATGATTAGTCACTTAGTAAGAAGAAGATTGAGTGAATGAAAGTTTAGTCTTCTGGACTTTGAATGGGGAAAGTTCTTTTCTCACCTAGAAGTGTCACTTCTGGGCAGTTGCTAAAGAATGGAAAAGTAGAACATCTGCTTATTTTGTACAGGTCTCACTTGCCAGGAAGAAAACCTTTCTAATAAATGAAATAATTTAATTTATCCAGGATCCTTTGGCTTAAAGGATTTTTAAAACAAAGCATGTTTTAGTCAGATGTTTCCTTGTTTCCTTCTTCATGTGGTTGGTTAATATTTGTTGAATGTCTACAACATACCACTTATTTCTATAGCATTTAGCATGGCTTGGTACTTGGTGTTACAGTATAGCCCGATGAATTAGTCTAAGGGCTTTTTTCTCACACACACATAAAAAAATCATACACCGTACTCATTTCATAGAAACCAAATACATTAATATCAAAGAAAACTACAAAACTGACATGTAAAAATAGGTATGGAAATATCATTGATCACTGGTCCCAACTTAGAGAACTTCTGGAACTTCTGTCTTCCTGTTTCTGCTGTAGCAGAATTGATTGACTCACTGGATAGAGGCAGGACCCTGTGAATAAGCCCACACAATTTTTAGGTGCCCAAGAAAATATTTTACTTTCTTCTAAAATCACAGGGGGTGTAACTGATGTGAAACAGCAATCTGTATACGGGGTAAAGTTGGGAGTTCATAACCCACTTGAATCAAACTGTGAAAGATAATGTATTAAGAACTGTGTAATGTTTTGAACGACCAACAATAAAAAAAAAAAAAAAAATCACAGGGGGAAAAACCCTGAACTTTAAAGTTGAAGAATGTGTTTGAATATGTAATATAAACACATTCACCTTTATATCTATGAAGGTGTGGATATACTGCAAATACATTTTGTAAAATGTACATTTTGCTTTTGGTTTGTTTGGTTGTTTTTTGCAGGGCTGGAGATCAAACCCAGTATCTCAGGCATGCTAGGGAAGCACTCTACCATTGAGCCACATCCCCAGCCCAATTCTTAATTTTTTTTTTTTAAACAGAGGAAGTGGCCCATGAAAGCAAAAGTGCCTTGTACCCATGTAGGTCCCAGTGCAGCTATGGTAGCAGAAACAGGGGCCCAAGTTAGTATCTTGGGGCCTCCTCTTCTTTTATTAATTAATAGGCTTCCTTCTGAAGCATTGCATATTAGTTTCCTAAGGATGCTCTCACCAAGCACTACAAACGGGGGCCATAAAATAATAGAAGTTTATTCTCTTACAGCTCTAGAGGTTAGAAGTCTGAATTGAAGGAATTAAAAGTATTGCCTCCTAGTAAGAGAGAATCAGATTCTGGCCAAAGATCCTTGGTGTTCCTTTAGCTATATCACTTACTCTCTGACTCTGTCATCACATGGCCTTTTTCCTGTGTGTCTTTATCCAAACTTCTCTTTTCTTATAAGGACCAGACATATTAGATTAGGACACCATCCAATCAAGACCTTATCTCAACTCGATTGCCTCCATAAATATCCTAAGTCTCCAACAAATTCCCAGTAAGAGTTCTTGAAGATTAGATTTTGACTTATTATTATTTTGGAGACGACACAATACAACCACAGCGGAGTGTTAGTTAGCATGGGGGCCATCAGAAGGGGACTGAAGTATACTGTGGCCTGGATAGCATCATTCCTGGGGACAAATACCAAGTGGTGGTAATAGAGATTTCTCAAGGGGTTGATGGTACTGGGTCCCAGATTCTTTGCAGACAGGCTATGGGACCTTCCTGCAATAAACACACAAATAGGGGTAGCAAGTTCACTCTATTATGGTACAACTTTTCAAGTGACTCTGGAATTTATCCCTTCCTGTCTTTTCACTTCTGGAAAATTCTTACCTGCTCCTCATTTCATTCAGGGGTGGTCTCTCCTCAAATCCTTCTTTTGTCTTATTTAACACAGACTTGTTTAACTCAAAGCCTGGATCTTTAGTAATGGGAAAACTAGCATCCTCTTATCTAGGTCAGAGAAGTCTTAATGCTTAAACCTTCCCCAGGAGGGAGGGGTGATAAATGCTATCCTGCTGAGCAGCAAAGGAAGTCATACCAAACCAAACCAAATCAACCAACCAAATCTAACATAATCTCTGTTTCCAGAGTAGAGCAGACTGCTAACCTCAGCCTCATGATACAGAGGGGAGAAAACTTAATTCTTTCCAAGATGAAAGATGATGAACATAAAAGGAAATGATGTTTGAACTGGAAATTTCAAGGGCACATAAGTGATTGCTGGGCACAAGGAGTTTTCTATTGGGGCAGGGCATTCCAGGCAAAGAACAGAGATGCAGAGAGATGTTCACAAAATCATAGTCTGGTGTGGCTATGAATATAGTGTGTGGAACTATAAGATAAGAGTTGAGCATAGAAAAATCTGTCTGTTAGAGATCAGTTTCCTGAACTTTAGAAGAGGGGTTATTTAAAAACCATTCCCTAGAACTACCTCTGCCCCAGGAAACTCACTGCATTAAAATGACACTGATTGCAGATGTTTCTGGGGAGACTATTAATTTTATATGGCTGCTGTAACAAATTACCACAACCTTAGGAGATTAAAACATAAGTTTATTGCCCAATGTTTTTGGATGTCAGAAGTTGAGGTGGATGTCATTGAGCACATTTTTTTTTTTTTTTAACTTTTAGAAGCTTCCCTCATCCCTTGGCTCATTGGCCCTGCCCACTTTCATACCCAGTCATGGTGGCTCAATCTTTCTCACATTCAGTTACCTAACACTCTCTCCTGCTTCCCTTTTTCACTTAAAGGGAACTTCTGATTATTTTAAGCCTGCCTGGATCATCCAGGATATCTCAAGGTGACCTCATTAGCAATCTTAGTTCCACCTATAAACTTAATTCACCCTTGCCAAGTAATGGACATATTCCATAGGTTCCAGGAATTAGGGTGCAGACATCACTGGAGAGAAGTTGTTCTTACCACAAAGAGAGGGTAAAATAGAGACTTAAGGTCCACATGTCTCTGCCATGTGGAAAGTTAAGGAATAGTTCATTCTAGGATTTAATAGATGGCATAGGTGGATAACTATAGATGTTGTCTGTTTATATAGAGGGGACAGATGTTTAGGTATATCTTCAGTGCATGACATTTCAACCTCCTCAGGTCTCTTGCCACTTATCTCTGTAAAGGTTGAGACACCAACTCCTGGAGTCATGCAACATGAACACACATAGATGTTTTCACAACAGAATTGTTGGTCACTCCTCTGCCCTGTCTTTTCCACTCTGTGTCTTCTCTGGTATTTTCTCTTGATGAACTTCCTATATTTTGCTCTACATGCATCTTATTTGAACATTAGTCTCCTGCTTTCTTTTAGAACCCTCATTATCAAAGCATCTTGTTAGAGGGGTTTAGCTAGTGACCATAATTCCATGACTCAGAGAATGACATTTGTACCATCATTTACATTTAAAAGGCAAATTCCACTGTACCCAGAGACCTACCATTTAGTTAACAACTAGTAGGAGTCTGCAGTATCAGAAGTAATGCACTGATATATTTATATCCTTTTTATCTCATGACACCTTCCTTGCAACAAAGCCTTACATGGTTAAGAGAATGTAGCTAGGTGACTATTTGTGACTGTTTATCATCTCTATACACCCCCTGACAATGACTAAATTGTAGCTTCTCAAAGCTGATCACATATTTCATATCCTAATCAAAAGGGGGAAGAAGGAGAAAGCACAGATTTTGGCAGTGTCCTGTCAGTCATATCAGAGAGCATGATGGGATCTGACATAACCCAGTGATTTGGAGACCATGACTCATGTAGCTTCTCTTTCTGAGAAACACTGTTGGCAGCAGCTAAAATTGCTAACTATCAGTGCCAGCTACAAGTTGCTTGGTGTATTGTGGCCAGGAGTGATATTGAAAATTTGGTCCTTGTCCCCAAAGCTAAGCCAGTAGTGAGGGCAAAGTTTAGAGAAAAAGGAAAAAGTATTGTTTTGGTAGAGAAGGTGAAAGACAATGGATTCACATCATATAAGCTGCTATTCTAATTGTTAGGGGGAACAGAGAGCTTTAAAAAGGGGGCTACAAAGGCTCTTTTCCAACCATCATTATCAGTAGATCTAAGTAAAGTGTAATTTGTATCTGAAAGAGCTGTTTTTCCAGTTTCCAGGTCCAGAGCATCTTTACTCTTGTGGACAGTGAGTATAAGGGAAGATAACTCAGCTTAGGACAAGAAGAATATTAATCTTGCTTCCCTTGCAATTAGGGAAAGGAAAAGGGAGGAGGAAAAAAGGTCCAAAAAAAAAAAAAAAAAGGCAGGGCTGGGGATGTGGCTCAAGTGGTAGCGGCTCACCTGGCATGGTGCCGCCCGGGTTCGATCCTCAGCACCACATACAAACAAAGATGTTGAGTTCGCCAAAAACTAAAAAATCTCTCTCTCTCTCTCTCTCTCTCTCTCTCTCTCTCTCTCTCTCTCTCTCTCTCTCAAAAAAAAAAAAAATGCAGCTTTAAAATGAACCACCAGTGGCCAGGCATCAAGGTTTATATTCAAAGCAGAAAGTGGACCCCTGTTTCAGTAGGACCAGTCATAATGACTCTGCTCAGATGGTTCTATGCTGTTTACAGGAAATCCCATCATATGAATTGCTTTAGCTGTTACATGCAAAGGTGGATGACAGAATCCTGAATAAAATGCTTGTTTCAAGTTCCTGTCACCTACTCCTGCTTATAAATGCTTGTGGGACAAAAGAGCTTTTGGTGTTCACTATTCAGGGGCTTTTCTAACCCTGAGAGATTTTGAAAAGCTGATTAAATTGGCCTTTAATAAAGTACTTTGGAGGTTTTATCATCTTGGCACCTGTATGAAAGAAAAGCATCCTCCTGGCACTCAGGAAAAAGGAAGAAATGCATCTACATGAAGATGCATGCCCAGACTTTTGCCCACATAAGGATCATCACTGAAGATACTAACTCAATTTTTCTCCAATAAGTTGTCATTTGCCCTTCCCTCAGCTAGCATGAACACCTAGTGTATTGGCCATAAAATTAAGAATAATCATTGAGCCAATCTCCCTGACTCTTATCACACCAGAAAATATAGGCTCAATTGTAGTAATTGTAGATTGAATTTCAAAGCTACCCAAATTAATTCATTTGGTTCCAGTCGGCCTCTTCAGTTTGATTTACTTCTGTATCACCAAACTTATTCATCTTTCCCCAACATTTCTTGAGCTCTCAAAATGCATTACCTTAGCTCATGTCATCCTTTCTCATTAAAATCCCCTCTCCAGTTAAGTTCATTCTCTGCATATTAGTACCGCCTCTTCCTTGAAGCTATTCCTGTTTTAGTCAACTTTGCATCACTGTGACCAGTATACCATACGAGAACAAATTAGAGGAGGAAAAGTTTATTTTGGCTACTGATTTCAGATGTTTCTTCCATGACCAAAGACCTCGTAGCTCTAGGCCTGAGATGAGGCAGAACATCAGGCGGAAGGATGTGGCAGAGGAAAGCAGCTCAGAACATGGCAACCAGGAAGCAGAGAGAGAGCTCTGCTCACCAGGGACAAAGTATAAACCCCAAAGGAACACCCCTAATGATCTACTTCCTCCAGCCACACCCTTCCTGCCTACAGTTACCAACCAGTTAATCCATATCACCGAATTAGTCCATTGATTATGATTAGCTCTCTTGATGTATTCATTTCACCCCTGAACATTCTTGCATTGTCTCACACATGAACTTTTGGGGTACCACCTTATCAAACCATAACAGTTTCTGACTCTCATTTTCTTGTGAGAAGATTTTCATCTGTAGAGGTCACAATACATAACACTATCTTTTTCTTCCTGCCTTTTCTCTCTTATGTTGGCCTGCACAATTAGTATATCTCCTAGATATTTTTCAGTATCATATACAGTATTTTAAAATTAAGCTATTTTAGAAATCTGGATGTCTGGATCTTTGAAAGATTACTACAGTTAGCAGCATTGTGCCTATATTTAAATTGACAATAAGTGACTAGAATTTGGGGACACCAATGCTTTTCATTATATCCAAACACCTTTAACTCTTTCATGTTATTTCATTATTGCTTCTCAGGAGACGTTGTGATAGCTTCAAATTAGCCTTTACCCTTTTTTTGTGTTTTTCTTATGCTTATTATTATATTTTTATGTAATTTAAAAAATTTATATATGACAGATAATGCATTATAATTCTTTTTTTAAAGAGAGAGAGGAGAGAGAGAATTTTTTTTAATAATTATTTTTCAATTTTCAGTGGACACAACATCTTTTAATTTTATTTTGTGTGGTGCTGAGAATCGAACCCATTGCTCCACTCATGCCAGGTGAGTGCATTACCACTTGAGCCACATCCCCAGCCCTACAATTCTTATTACATATATAGAGCACAATTTTTTTTCTTACTCATTATAATGTGCAAAGTTGCAGTTAGTACGTGAGGGACCCCATGAAGAGAATGTACCAATATGTTAGTAGACCCTGCCAAAGCAATTTTTAAAACATGCACTATCAGTATGGCATATGTTTTAAATTAACATCTGTAGAGCACAATTTTTCATTTCTATGTTTGTATACATAGTATATTCACACCAATTCGTGTCTTCATACATGTACTTTGGATAGTAATGACCATCACATTCCACCATCATTAATTACCCCATGCCCCCTCCCTTCCCCTCCAACCCCTCTGCCCTGACTAGAGTTTGTCTATTCCTCCCATGCTCCCTCTCCCTATCCCACTATGAATCAGCCTCCTTATATCAGAGAAAACATTCAGCATTTGGTTTTTTGGGATTGGCTAATTTCACTTAGCTCTTATGCTTATTATTTTTGCCTCTCTACTACTCCCTCTTACATAGAAGGTAGGCCAATATTTCTAAAGGAAAAAAAATGTGTGAAACTATATAAGAGATTATCGTCACTTCATTAGTTCATGTTCTGATAGCTCCCCTCCCCTGAGACTCCTCTCACAGTGACTCATGATGTGTCTACCATTGTCCTTTTTCTTCTACTTTGAACATGCCCAGTTGTTCATTACTTAGACATTTGTTTGTCTTAGCTATTTGTTTTACTTCCAGATTTTTATATGTATGGTACTTTCTATCATTTAGATCTGAAGACTTACTGTATCATCCCATAAAAATTTACTCCATTCTTAAGTTTCAGATCATTGTTTGCTCTTAAGTACTGCTTATGTAACATGATCCTATTTCCTGTTTTCTTGTAGTAGACTGTAAGCTCCCAGTCAACAGGAACCATGTCCATCTTTTCACTGCTGTTTCTCCAGAGCCTAGCAGAGTGCAGAACAAATATAGTGGACAACCACTGCAAAATCATCTTACTGAATCACCTGCCTGGCTCAGAATGTCCTGTATATAATAGATACATATGCATTCTCTGCCCCGCCAGTTTAATAAGCATCTCATAAGTGAACACTTAGCTTTGCACACTAAAAAAAATATATCCACTAAGAGGACAAATCTATGGCTTTTTAGATGCTTCACAGAGATTTGATAATGTTTACAGAGTGACTTTAAAATGCATTTAAAACTCCAGTATGAAGGAATCTATTAGTTATATTAGTTTTAGGACAATTAGATAATAATATCCTTGGCTCAGAAGTCACCAGAGAAGTGCTAATTGGAACTACCATGAACTACTACTACACACCTGTCAGAATCACCAAAATGAAAAAGACTGACCATGTCAAGAGTCTACATTGATACAAAGAAATAGGAAGTCTTAGTGGAAACCTATAATTATGCAACTACTTTAGAAAACAGTGTGACAGTTTCTTAAAAAGTTAGACATTCAGGAGAATTCAGAACTCTACTTCACTGGTGGTGGGGCTGTAAAATGGTGTAGCTGCTATGGAAAATAATACGGCAGCTTCTTTGAAGCTTAAAATTGCCACATGATCCAGCAGTTCCACTTATGGGTATATACCAAAAAGAGGGAGAATACAGATTCAAAAGTATTTATACATAATGTTGATAACTGCAGTATTCACAAGAGTCAAACAGTACAAACAATTCAAATGTCTACTGCTGGATGAATAAACAAAATGTGGTGTACATTAACAATGGGATATTAGTTAACCTTATAAATAAATGCAATTTTAACATATGCTATACCAAGAATAAACCTTGAAGCACTCTGTAAATTAAAATATGTCAAACACGAAAGGACAAATATTTTATGAATACCATTTACACTGAAATAATTAGAGTAGTCACAGGCAGAGTGACAGAAAGTAGAAAAGCAGTTACCAGGGCTGGATGTTGGGAGAGAGAAATGGAGAGTGTTTTCGTCAGCTTTTACATTGCAGTGACCAAAAGAGCTGACAAGAACAAGCAGAGGAAAAGTTTAGTTTAGCTCATGGTTTCAGAGGTTCAGTTTATGGCCCATAGCTTTGGGCCCAAGTGAGGCAGAATATCATGGGAAAGAGGGCTTGGCAGAGGAAAGCAACTCAGGATATGGCAACAGGAAGTAGGGACAAAAGATATGTATCAAAGGCCCACTTCCAGTATCCTACCTCCTCCAGCCACTTCCTACATGTCTACAATTACAGCCCTGTTACTTTATATCTGTGGATTAAGCCACTATTAGGTTATACCTCTCAAAATCTAATTATTTCACCTCTGAATGTTCTTTCAATGTCTCATGCATGAGCTTTTGGAGAAAAACTCATATCTACATCACAACAGGGAACTATTTTTAATAAGTACGGAGGTTTAGTTTGGGAGGGTGGGAAAGTTCTGGAGATGGTTGGTAGTGATGATTTCAGAGCAGTGTGAATGCACCTAATACCACTAAACCATACACTTAAAAATGGTTAAAAATGTAGTTTAATGTTATGAGTATTTGGCCACAATAAAAAGTTAGGCATTTACTTAAAATAATATCTAGTCATTCTACTCCTACTCTTTTATCCAAAAGAAAATAAAGGATGCACTTATACAAAAACTTACACACAAATGTTCATAGCAGTTTTACCAGTAATGGCTAAAATAGTGGGAGCTATGGAAATATCCACCAACAAGCAAATGGATGAACAAACTATGGTATGGTTGTACAATAAAATAATGCTCATGGATTAAAAGGAATAAACTACTGAGATACATATCAACATTGAAGGATACTAAAATGTTCACTATGAATGAAGAGAAGTGAAAAGAGAATTCTTTCTATGATAGCATTTATACAAAACTTTAGAGAATGCAATCTAATCTTTATCAGTAAAAGGCAGATCAGTGGTGGGTCTACAGATTAGCATGTGCAGCTCAAGGAGTTGGAAGGGCAGGTGGCAGCAGACAGGCTGGAGTGGAAGCATCCCAAAAGGCCACTGAGAAACTTGTGGAGTACCAGAGTACTGGATATGTTCATTATCCTAATTTTGCTGATTTTATCACTAAACTTATGTCATGATTCATCAAACTGAATACTTTAAATATATGAAGTTTACTGTATTATAAAACCTCAATAAAAATGTTAACAAATAGTAACATAACACTAGCCGAAAAGCCAATATGTGTATATGTAGGAAAACTTTCTGATCTAAAGTCATTGTTATTATGAAGAACACATGCCAAGGCTTGGCTCAAATTCATAGTAATTTGGTCAAATGGATCCTGGAAATCATGACTTTAGGAGATAGAATGTATTTGGTGTCCAGGCATCTTAATGAAAATTAATGATAATGATTTGGAATTTGATGGATTTCTTACAGTCCTATTGAAACTTAATAGAAAATGATATAGTATAATTTGAAATCAATTTAAATTATCCAAATGAATAATTAATATGTCAGTCATAAAATTGTCTAACATCTATTATTTAGAAGCAAATGATTCAGAATCAGGTTTACCTAAAGCTCTGGTTCTCTGGGAGTGCAATATGAAAGCACCCTGCTCCTGTGGTTGTCTTTGGAAAATTCTTGGAACAGAAGTTAAAAAATAGGCTCTATTCTGTACCTGTTAAAAAAAATGTTTGCAGCAAGAAATATGTTATATCATTTGACATTTCTGTAAGGCACACACCCATAAACACTAACACATTATTTTTGAGGCAGACAAAAGTGTGAAATAAATACCACTAACCCAATCATTTGCTGTTTTCCAATTAAACTTAGTTTAAAATCATATCCCTTCATCCTATACCACTCTGTTCCCCCTTGTTTTACTGCTGTGTCTATTCTTTAACTTCCATTGAAACAATAACTTCTTTCATACCCAATATTTTAAAAATTTTATTTTATTTTTATTTTTAATATTTATTTTTTATTTATAGGTGAACACAATGTCGTTATTTTACTTTATGTGATGCTGAGGATGGAACCCAGTGCCTCATGCATGCCAGACGAGTGTTCTACCTCTGAGCCACAACCCCAGCCTCTTATTTTATTTTTGGTACTAGAATTATTTGAGATAGGGTCTTGCTAAGTTGCTGTAGGCCTTGCAAGAGTTACTGAGGCTGGCCTCGAACTTGCTATCCTCCTGCTTTAGTCCCCAATATTGATGGGATTACAAGCACATTTCTGCCTAGGTTGCAATTCCCTTGATTTAATGTGGATATCTCCATCAAATCCTCACAGTGACCTTCCTTAAATCCCATAAAAATGTTGACTTGAAAGAGCATTTTATAATGTTACTGTAATACTTTCCCTTTATTAGTACACTTTATTTGCTATTATTGAGTGTTGAGTTAATAGTAAGATGATGTATAGGAACATAAAATACATGATTTTATTTGTTTAATTTCTGTCTCCCTCACACACTGTGTCTTTTGATTCCATTTTCTTTATTAATTTGTTCCCAATAGGTAGCAAAGAGCCTAGTACAAATATGTATTTGATGAGTATATGTTGAAAATTAACCAAACTCAGAGAATTTGCTGTCATACACATCTGATAAATATAAGGTGAAAATGAACCAATCAAACTCAGAGAATTTGGTGATATAGCCAAGAAAACTTAATTTAGAAAGCTAACACAGTCTCCTGACCTGTGCCCTCTCCATTCACCTTCCTGTCCTCTGAAATTGACCACACATTAAAGGAAATGGTAATCAATACTTCTATCTCTAAGGAAAGGATTTGTAGTTGAGTATTTGAAGTGCCTGATCTCCTTAAATATGTAAAAGACATCTCACAGAGATGTCAGCAGCTCTGGGAGCTAATTTGGTAAGCCAGCTTGCAGAACAATATGTTCTCATGCTGTAAATGATGATTTTGCTGTCTAAACTGCAAGCAGGCCTTCTGCTGAAGAGGAATATAGAATCTATACTTCATGCCCAAATGCATCAAGTAGCTGCAGGGAAATGTGGCTTTCAGTCCAAACTGTTCGTCTGTGTTCTAAAATTGATCCTATGAGTTATTTGGTTATCTATGAGGAGGATAGGTGGACAACTCTTTATCCCTTCAACTCCACAAGGTTGTGAGAAGATTAAAGGAGATAATAGAATAAAAGCATTTAGGAGGGTACCTAGTAAGTTTTCAATACATGTTAATAACTATTGTAGGGAAAAAGGGAAGATCTCCCCCTGTCCTTTGAAGGGTCACTGGAATAAATTGACAAAGATCAAACAAGAGAAAAAGAAATTAATTTAATATGCAAAAGGAGAGATATTTTAGGAGATAACCACAGGAGTGTGATTACCTAGCAGTTGATCATCATTTAGAAACTTATATGCCCTTCTTCTGTAGTAGTTGAAGGAATGGGAGAACAAGGATTAGTAAATGATTTTTAAGGGAATTTGGGGCTTAGAGAACACACAGTGGCCCGGGACAGAGTATTTTCTGCAGAACAGTGTTTTCTAAATGATTCTCTAAGAGATGGAAGTAGAAGACAAGAGTGTATGATAAACGTCTGAGGATCCACAGACTTCACTCTTTTTTCCTGCAATTTGAGTTTAGCTAATGAAACCTCCGGGACATGATGGGAGTTACCTGCTTCTTCTTTGGCAGGTGCAGACTTTAGAAAACTAAGGGAATTTTGCTGAAAGCTTCTCCCTGCATTGGGAAGGGAGAAAAAAAAGTGAAGATTAGAAGGACCTTGCTTTTAGGCCTGTTTTTAAGGCCTTTTAATTTCAGTGTGATCTAACTTCTCAGGATGCCAAAAGATGCCAAATTTGAGCGGTATTATCCTCTGAGCCCCAATTTAGGATCTTAAAAGAAATTCAGATGTATGCTTGGGACAGGTCCTCTCTCTTCCATATCAAGTGAGAATTATTTTTAAACCATGTCTTGGATGAAATTCTCCAGAATATTTTTTAAATAGGGGTAATACAACATTATGATCTCAAATTATTTGCTTAAAGATACTATTGCAGGAGTTGTTAGTAGGAAGTGACTATTAAAACTATATGCATGATAATAATATGAAATCATTTTAAAGTTTCACTCATATTCAACTCATACACCAAAGGGTTAGGGAGGGAATCCTTTGAACATCTTCTTGTTGTAGTTCATTCTATCATTTTGCAGATGAGGAAATCAGAACCCAATAAGTAACACATTAAAAAATAAGGTGAATCAGAGGCAAAAATAGAATTACATTTTAGACTTCCACTTTCATCCAGGAGTCTTTCCCATGTCTTTTAACTTACTGGCTTCTAGGGTGTATTAGTTTTGAAGGAGCACGGTATAGCACATCACCACTAACTGGGTGTAGATGTATTCTCCTCATAGTTCTGGAGGCAAAAAATCTGACATCAAGGTGTCAATAGGAGTGAATCCTTTCAAAAACCTCAAAGGAGAATCTTTCCTAGGCTTCTCTCTTACCTTTGCAATTATGAGTCCACAAGCCAAGGATTGCTGATTGCTGGTAATCCTTGGCTAGTGGATTTATCATTTCAATCTCAGCCTTTATCTTCATATGGACCTCTCTTGCCTACCTGTCTCTGTATCTTTCCTCATTTAAGGATATCAGCCAGTAGTTTAAGGCCATCCCTAATCTAATATGATCTCTTTTATAAAAAATATTTTTTATTGTAGATGGATACAGTATCTTTATTTTATTGATTTATTTTTATATGATTCTCAGAATCCAACCCAGTGCCTCACACATGCAAGGTAAGCACTCTACCACTTAGCTATAACCCCACACCTCTTTTTAACTAATTATATTTGCAAAGACTCTACTTCTAAATAAGGTCACAGTCAGAGATTCCAGGTGCAAATGAATCTGGGGTATGATATTCAATGCACAACATACAATAAAATTATTTTGAATTGTTCAAACATAAAATGAAGAATATAAAATCAAGTTTCCTCTGCTTTATCTTATTATTATGGAAAAACATCAAAATCCATTAATTTTTGTTTTTGATGTTTGTTTTTGATGAAGGGTCTTGCTTTGTTGCCCAGGCTGGCTTCAAATCCCAGGCTCAAGCAATCCTTTCTTTCTTTTTTTTTAATTAATTAATTTATTTTAAATAGGTATATATGACAGCAGAATGCATTTTGATTCATGCTACACAATTGCAGCACAACTTTACATTTCTATGGTTGTTTATGATGTAACATCACACCCTATGGGCAGTCATACACATACCTAGGGTAATGATGTTTATCTCATTCCACTTTCCTGCCCCCATGCACCTTCCTGAACTTCCCTCTCCTTTGCTGAATCAAAGTTCCTCCATTTTTCCCATACCTTCCTCCTCCCTATTATGAATAAGCATCCACTTATCAGAGAGAACATTTGGCCTTTGGTTTTTTGGGATTGGCTTACTTTGTTTAGCATGATATTCTCCAACTCCATCCATTTACCTACAAATGCCATAATTTTATTTTTTATTTTTTTAAAGAGAGAGTGAGTGAGAGAGAGAGAGAGAGAGAGAGAGAGAGAGAGAGAGAGAGATTTTAATATTTATTTATTTATTTTAGTTTTCGGCAGACACAACATCTTTGTTTGTATGTGGTGCTGAGGATTGAACCCGGGCCGCACGCATACCAGGCAAGCGCGCTACCGCTTGAGCCACATCCCCAGCCCATAATTTTATTTTTTAATGCTGAATAATATATTCCATTGTGTATATATACCACTGTTTTTTATCCAGTCATCTAATGAAGGGCATCTAGGTTGCTTCCACAGTTTAGCTATTGTGAATTGAGCTGCTATGAACATTGATGTGGCTGCATTACTATAGTATGCTGATTTTAAGCCGTTATAGGTATAGACCGAGGAGTGGGATAGCTGGGTCAAAATGTGGTTCCATTCCAAGTTTTGTAAGAAATTTCCATACTACTTTCCAGATTGGTTGCACCAATTTGCAGTCCCACCAGTAATGTAAGAGTATGCCTCTTCTCCCACATTTTTGCCAACATTTATTGCTATCTGTTTTCTTGATAACTGCCATTCTGACTGTTGTGAGATGAAATCTTAGAATAGTTTTGATTTGCATTTCTCCAATTACTAGAGATGTTGAATATTTTTTCATATATTTATTGATTGAATGTATATCTTTTTCTGAGTGTCTGTTCAGCTCCTTAGCCTATTTATTGATTAGGTTGTTTTTTTGAGTTCTTTATACATCCTGGAGATGAGTGCTCTATCTGATGTGTGTGTGGCAAAAATTTATTCCCAGAATGTAGGCTTTCTGTTCACCTCATTGATTGTTTCTTTAGCTGATCCTTAGCAAGAAGAGTAAAGCTGGAGGCATCACAATACCAGACTTTAAACTACACTACAAAGCTATAGTAATAAAAACGGCATAGTATTGGCACCAAAATAGACATGTATACCAATGGTGCAGAATACAAGACACATAAATACAGTTATAACATACTAGACAAAGTTACCAAAAACATACTGTGGAGAAAAGATAGCCTCTTCAACAAATGATGCTGGCAGAACTGGAAATCCATGAGCAGCAAAATGAAACTAAACCCCTATCTCTCACCATGCACAAAACTCAACTCAAAGTGGATTAAGGACCTAGGAATTAGTCCAGAGACTCTGTGCCTAATAGAGAAAAAAGTAGGCTCAAAATTAATCATGTTGGATTAGGCCCCAACTTCCTTAACAAAATTCCTAAAGTGTAAGAAATAAAATCAAGAGTAAATAAGTGTGATGGTTCAAACTAAAAAGCTTTTTCTCAGCAAAAGAAACAATCAAGCCGTCCTTTCTCATCATCATTCTGAGGAGCTGGGAATCCAGGCATGAGCCATTATGTCTGATCTAAAAGCAATGAAAGTTATAAAATCACTTTCAAAATATTACTAAAATTGCATTTCTTCTCATACCAGGCACATTCTTTCTTTCTTCCTTCCTTTCTTTTTTCTCTCTTTCTTTTCTTCCTTTATTTTTTTAAATTTTTTTAATATTTATTTTTTAGTTGTAGTTGGACACAATACCTTTATTTATTTATTTTTATGTGGTACTGAGGATCGAACCCAGGGCTGCACATATGCTAGGCAAGTGCTCTACCACTGAGCCACAATCCCAGCCTGTCTGTCTGTCTTTCTTTCTTTCTTTCTTCCTTCCTTCCTTCCTTCCTTCCTTCCTTCCTTCCTTTCTTTCTTTCTTATACTGGGGATTCAATCTATGGGCTACCTACCACTGATCCACATCCCCATCACTTTTTATTTTTTATTTTGATACAGCACCTTGCTAAGTTGCTTAGGGTCTTACTAATTTGCTGAGGCTGGCCTCAAATTTGTAATCCTCCTGCCTCAGCCTCCTGAATTGCTGGGATTGCAGGTATATGCCACTGTATCTAGCTGGCCACAGACATTCTTAGATTTGTCCTTTCTTTAAATCTTGCTTCTTTCCCATACTAAGCCATATAAAATGTTTCTGAAAGATATTTTTCCCAAAAAAAGCTGTAGATGTCCTTTTCATGGTCACCTTTATCTTTTTGCTACTTTTCTAAGTCTTTTCATTTTCTTTCTCTATGCTTAAGAAAAACAAAAGGAATAGAGTGGCCACTATCCCAGTTTGCCCAGGATATCTCAATTTAGCATTAAAAGCCTCCCATGCTGGGAAACCCCTCCATCTCAGGTAACAATTGTTCACCACCCTAGCAGAAGGGTCAGGGGAAGGCAACTCTAGAGGGTGAGAGTGATAAGGAGGACTGAGTAGTAATCGTTTGCTAATTTATTATATTTCTAAAGTGTCACCCTTCTGAAAATTGCCTTACATTGCAGGTACTATAGAATATAGAACATTGATTAAAATATCAAATGGCAATTATCTGCACTTTGTATAGGCACCATTTTCACTGTTTGAGTCCTCCTGCTAATGGTCATCATGAATTTGTTACACATACCTTCTCTCCTAAGCAGAAGAACCATATAGTAAGATATAGACACTGGTCAAAGTAGACTGAAGGGAAGGTTTTTCTCTGGGTAAGATTATAGCAGAGGGGCTGGTGTTTGTAGCTCAATGGTAGAGCACTTGATCCCAGTACCACATATAAATAAATAAATTAAATAAAGGTATTTTGTCCATTTACAACTACAAATTTAAAAAAAAGATTATAGCAGATTTCTTGAATGATCTCATTCTTCATTTGTTTCTAAGTTGTTCTCATTATTCAAATCACTTGGGTATATTTGGGAAAAAATAAAAATTCTGACCCCATCCCTAAAAGCCTGAAATATACCTGGTGGAGACTAGAAAGCTACTCTAAGTGGTTTGGATGATCAAACAAAATTTAGGAAGAATAACTTTAAACTACTGAAATATTTGGCCTCCACTCAAATTATCTGAAAAGAACTACCCCTAAAACATTAACTGGGTAAATGGCTTCTACCAACAAGCATTACTTCTTGGTTTAAAGCTAACCAGGAATAAAAAAACTTCATATATACAGATCTACATGTCAATATTTTCAATATTATTACTTCCTTTAAATTAAGAACTCTCTATATTATAAATCTTAATATAACAATATCTCACTCTTGTCAAGTAAGAATTCAGGAGCCAAGAACAGATATTTATGATGAAAAGTAATTTTAAAAAAAAAGGTTAGGTGAATTATTAGTAAAGTAGCCAGAACCTGAAGCCATTGAAAGGTGACTAGCTGTGTCCATTTCATATGGGGACAGTTGGAGACCACTTGGATATCCAACCCTCCCAGGCTCCCATAGCTCAGGAAAGGACATGATGTGATGGTAGTTCAGCTACCATGTGGCAATGTGAAGAGATGTCTTTCAGACTTTCAGAAAGGATAAGACTTTGGAGAAAGAGGAGCCAGAAGATGAAGTTCTGGGTGAGTCAGGCTTGTGCAGAAGTGATAGCTTCATGGGGTTGGTCTTCATTGGACTTTGGGTAGGTTTCTGGATGAGGGATGGGCTACACTTGGAGAGCAGAGGAGGAATGTGTCTTGGTGCTGCCTGTTGCTTTAGGACTGAGTAGATGCATCCTCTCCAGGATGGCGGTTGACCCCTTGGTAGAACTAAGAGGGCAGGTTGTTGACAAAGAATTCCTCTTTGAGATCAGAGATGTGCTGTGCCATAGTTGAGCTTATTGAAATGGCCACAGCAGAAATGCAGGCAGAAAAACCAAGCAAAGATGTGTATTTGTTCATATAAGAAATCAGGCAATTTAGGCAGTAACTTAGGATGTCTATTGAATAAAATGTAGTCTCCTGACGGTAGGGAAAACATGAAAGAATAGAGAAGAATATAGGCTAGAAAAAAGCTATTTCCAGGCCCATATGAAGAACTGCATAAGGAGGGAACTCTCTGGAAGAAGCAACTTGAATGACATATCTCCTTTTAGATGTGGTTTAAAAGGATATCAGAGTATAATCATGATCTGCTTCCCCAAGAGCTTACACACCTATAAAATGAGGACATGTTAAGGATTTGGAGCATTCTAAACACAAGGCCCAGAGCCAGATTCTTACCATGTCTTCAAAATACTCACAGGCTGTTGGTACCTTCCTAGGAAACAAATGCAGATTAAGTTTGAATTGGTGCTTTCTGTTTCCAGATATTTACTGAGCATATAGTAGGTTGTTGTGGCTAAAGTGATGATATGTATCATTTTATTTTTCCAACAAATTTTGGCTTTTTATGGTTTTTAAATTTTTTAGTTATACATGGACACAATATTTTTATTTTGTTTATTCATTTTTATGTGGTACTGAGGATCGAACTCACATGTGCAAGGCAAGCACTCTGCCACTGAGCCACAGCCCCATCACCCCCAACAAATTCTGTTAGTTCTATTATTGTTATTTTATATATGAGGCAACTCAGTCAGAGAGAGAGGAAGTATCTTGCTCAAGGTTAGGGAGTTAGAGAAGAACAGGGCTAGGACTTATATTCAGGCATACCAGTCTCTAAATCAAGTGTTCTCATCCCAGGCTTTAGAGGTTGTTGCATTATGATCTATGAACTGGATCATAAATATCTTTGAAAAGGGAGATAAAAAAGAGGCTGATAACTGAATTGTGGCTAGTGATTTGGAACAGTGTTGAAGAGAAAGGAAGAAATAAGAAACATACTCCAATACAAGGAAATGAAAATGTAATTTCCACAGCTTGTTTTCTATGTGGGAGTTAATTTACTTGCTTTGTGTGGTGAGGACATGCCCATGTCACCTAACTCTGACATGAATGATTTTGAAAATGGGAAACTATCTTGAGGTCATCATGTTAAGAATTGTATCTTCATAATCAGGATGTAGATGATTCTAGAATCTCTAACTCTCACATCTAATTCATTAAAAATATCATCTGGAAGAGGAGAGCAGGTAGAATACAATCCAATTATAATTCAATGAAGAGCTAATTGAATGATAAAATAGACATTTTACTTGGGAGACTTTTTATAAAATCTTATATACTTTAATTTCACTGAATGAATAGAGAGGCTTCCCAATCTAATTCAGAAATTATATAAAACTTCATTTTCATTGTTAGTTCCCCACAATTTTGCAGTGTTAAATCACCATTCTTTTAAAGACTTGAGAAAAATCTTTATTACTTTTTATTATACTAAATAGCAGTTACAAACTCAGTCACAAACTTTGAATAAGATTCAGGAAAATAAGGAACTATTCTATGTTTCAAATTGTTCCATCTACAAAATGGGTCTGGGAACCACAATGTTGATGAAATTTATGAAATGAAGAGGGCATGGCAAAATAAGTGATAGATAAAAGGGTGGTCTGTCTATCTTCCTAACTTGACATCTATGAAATAATATGCCATTGTGCCCTCTTTATCTGAAATAAGGTTGACATGACAGCAGTATAATCAATAAATTACTCTCTTAGGGCATAGAAATGTTTGTTTAATATTGGAAATAATACAAGTTCTTAGAGATAACTTTAGTCTTGGGTAAATTTTTAGAACTATTTAGACAGTCATAAATTTCTCAAGGTTTTGCTTATAGTTTACTAGTTGACTCAACAGCTAATGGGGTCTCTTACCTTTATTTAGAATTAGAGGCTTGCTTACCAGGTTAGAAGAAACATAGTTTATACATTACAAAGAAAAGAATCAAGAGTTTAGAGTGTAGGGGCTCATGACCTAGCTTGGTCACTGGTGGACAAATTATTTAATCTACTTGAGTCCTCTCATCTTAAAAACAGGAAAAATGATACTACATCCTGGCATGGTTTTAGGGATTCAGTTCCTGTAAGCAAAGGAGTTAGAATAATGCCTGGCACTTGGTCATTCTTGGTAAGTCTTTTAGTCAGCTCTTTTATCACTATGATCAAAAGACCTGACAACAGTAATTTTATAGGAGCAAAGATTTATTTGGGAGTTCACATTTTCAAAAGTTTCAGTCCATACATGGCCAACTCCATTGTTGGTTCACAGGAGAGGCAGAACATCATGGTGGAAAGGTGTGGCAGAGGAAGGCATCTCAAGATGTCATAATTAGGAAGCAGAGGCTAGCTCAGCTCACCAGGGACAAAATATAAATCGCAAAGGACCTCACCCAGTGACCCACTTCCTCCAGACACACCCCACCTGTATACAGTCATTGCCTAGTAAATTTATATAAGTGTATTAATGCACTGATTAGGTTAAGACTGTCATAACTCAATCATTTCACCTCTGAAAATTCTTGCATCATCTCACACATGAGCTTTTGGGGGACATGCTATATTCATACCATAAAAATAAGCATGTTACCTATTACTTTTCTCACTTAAATTGGAACTGAGGTACTTTCCTACAGACACAAAATATTTGTCCACACCTCCTGAGGAACTGAAAAGAACATTAAACATACCATGTCTGATTGAAGAAAGGAAACAACAAGCCTGCCATGGATTTGATAGTTTGCTAAATGCCTGTAGGAACAGAGAAAATATATTTGGTAAAAATATTTTAATTTCCTCAAGAAATAGAACCTGTTACTGCAGCAACAGCCACATATCTGACTAAAATGTGTTCATAAAATAAAAGGGAGAGTAGTCATAGAAACCACAAAGGGGAAATTATACTCGGAGCAGATTTCCAAGTCTCTAGTTATTAAATAATAAACAGAGACCTCATAAACATGGAAATATATTCTAAGCATAAAGTACTCAACCCCCACTATACTAATTTAAATAAAGTCTAATTGCTTTCCATATTAAAGAGGTAGCCACTTTTTCTTCTGATGAATTATAACAAATAACATCATTTCAGTCACTAAAAAAAGGCACTGAAACTAATGAAAGTTTTCTCTTCATATGTAGACCCATCTCTGTTGACTAACGATGAGTTGATTCCTAGCAGATGCACTAAAGCTGCAATCTCAGCTAGAGAGCAGGCTTCTGCACAGTGCCTGCATAATATAGTTGAGGATATTCTTTTTTAAAATCTCTGATTCTCTTGGATCACATTTAGGACGGATGTCTGCTTCCACTCAATTGCCAGCCAAGAACAGAGGCTCCAAGGTATTCATTAACACATAGCCTTACAGTTGAGGCTCCTTAAGAATCTGGATCTTTCCTCTGCACTCTAAATCCATACTCTCCTGCAAACTGCATCAGATTTGCCCAATTCTTCTCTCCCTTTCCCTTGGCATTCAAACAGATTTTATCAACAAATGAGAGACAGGAAAAAACAAAACTCATTGACTTAGTTTCTGGTAAAGAAGCTCTTTCGCTTCAGAATCAGAGCTCAAAGATAGGAAGGCAGGAACTTTATGGACTGAGAAACTAGGAAAATACTTGGTTCTATGATTTCATCTGGGAATGGTGGTAAATGTCTATAATCCCAGTGGTTTATAGGATTATAGATCCTCCAGCCGAAGCAGGAGGACCTCAAGTTCAATGTCAGCCTCAGCAATTTAGCGAGACTCTTAGCAACTTAGGGAGATCCTGTCTTAAAAAAAGGGCAGGGCGCTGGGGATGTAGTGCAGTGGCTAAGCACCCCTGAGTTCAAATCCTGGTGCTAGAAAAAACAAATGAAGAAACAAAAAACTATCATATGATCCCTTCCGCAAAGGTTATCTTCCTATATAATTCTATTACTATCACTACTTATCATGATCATGTGCTGGCTAGTATTTGTTAAGTGCCTACAACCTACTATGCAATAAGTTTGTTATAAGCATTTATTCTCTTTCTCTCAACAGTAAAAAAAGAAAAGAAAAGAAAAGAAAAAGAAAAAAAAGATTGATAACAATTATTATTTTGTCATAGTAGAGAATGTTGAGACTTAGAAAATTTTAATTTGCTCAAGGAACTTTTAGACAACACATAAGGTAATGAATAAGGACCCTGTCTGAATGAATTTGAGTTACTTTAATAAAATAACACATATAGATATTTTATAAAGAAAAGAGATTTTGTTTTGGCTCACAGTTTTTGAGACTGAAAGCCTCAAATCAGGTGATTATATCTGTTTGGCCTTGGCAAGGGCTTCTAGCTATGTCACAACATGGCAGATGGCAGGGAGAAATCCCTATTGGTTCACACAGAAGAGAATTTTTGTAAGACCCCATACTCAAGTTACTGATCCAGTCCTTCAAAAACAAATCTACTCCTGAGATATAGGCATTAACCCTCTGAAGTGGTTCCCATGACCTAATTCCTTTCTACTAGGCCCTATCTCCTAGAGTTTCCACCACCCGAGCATCCCCATACTGGGCACCAAACCTTGAGCACATGAACCTTTGGTGGGATAAACCACATCCAAATCTTAGCAAACCTCCAACTCCAAATAATTTTTTAAAAAATCTACTTTGTTGATCCCAACAGGCATGTTCTTAACCTTTATGTCAATTGGTTTTTCAAGGTGCCAGAGGACAGTGATATCCTTATTTCCAAGGAATTGGAATTTTGAAGCACACATGGGTTGGGGGTATAATTCAGAGATAGGTAGAGTACCTGCCTACTATGCCTGAGGCCCTGGGTTCCATTCCTAGCAGGGGAAAGAGAAAAAAAAAATCTTTATCCCAGACATATTGAATTTTAAAATCCAGGGTAGACCCCAACCATCTGTGGTTCAGTAAGTTTTTTCAAGTCATTTTGCTCCATGGTAGAGTTTGAGGACTATTGTTTTATGCTACAGTGTCTCTCATGTATCTGTGTGTGTGTGTGTGTGTGTGTGTGTGTATGTTTAATCTTAAAATATTGAAAAATAAGCTCATAAACCCAGCTAAGATTGCTGAGATTATTATAAACCCATTATTGTAAAGTTTGCCTGGTACCTGTAACAAAAGAACAGGTTGTCAAGAAAAACTTGGAGAAAACCCAAGGCTTCTGAAATTCTGTCACATATAGTGAAAAACCTCCACTTCTAACCATATAGGAAGGCAGGTGACATGGAGAAAATTAGCTTACTTTTAAATGAAAATGTGACTATTTTCTTATGTTTTGTGACAGGTATTATATGGATTAAGAAATTCTATTTATGTCTTCATTTCTCTAACGAAGTACACTGAGATAAAAAGTAACCTTCCTTTTCCTGAGTGTTTGTGACAGCTCAGTCCCTTTCAAGGGATTAGAGCAATGCCTATGCTAATAAACTGACAGTGGCATCATTCTGCTTTTGAAGAAGACTGTGCAGGAAATACGTGTCACATATATAATATTGGATATGTCATGACAAGAGAAAGTGAAAGACACAAAATTCCTACCTAAGATGATGTCAATCATTGCAAAATTAAAATTCAGTTCTGATGAAATGTTGATCCTGTGATAATCTGGTATAGTAACTGTGTTAGTTAGCTTTGCATCCCTGTGACAAAATATCTGAGCAAAATTGATTGACAAGCAGAAAGGTTTATGTTGGCTCCTGATTTCAGAGGTTTCAGCGCATGTTTGCTTGACCACATTGCTTTGGGCCCGTCGCAACATCATGGCAAGGAGAATGTGGTGGACCAATATTACTTCCCTCATGGCAGCCAGGAAACAGAAGGGTACATGTATAGTGACCTCGCTTCCTTTTTCTAGGCTCCACCTTCTAAAGGTAGCCCCAGATCCCAGTAGCTCCATAAACTAGCAACCAAGTCTTTCGCACTTGGATTTTGGGGATGCAGAACAATAATTGAGAAAAAAAATGTCTAAGAATTCCTCAATAAATTAGGCTCTGTTCTACTGACTGGACTTGGTCTGTGGTTGCTGATCTGTCTTTCTTTCGAAGCTTCTTGGCTCTTGTGAAGATATAAACTGGTTATTTCCTGTTTCATTCAATGTTTTAGAATGTTTATGAGTAGAAGCACTTACCTCATTCTCTTGGAAATTTTAAAACAATGGCAGTTTCAAATGATGGTTTCATCACATTCAGAACTGTTTCTCTTCTATCAAGTACATAGCAATTGCTTCATAACATTTAGTGATAAATGGTTGATGTTTCCTTCATTAGCTAGGTTATTTCTTAGCCACTGTCCTTGTGCTATGCTTACTGGAGCAGTACACCATTGCAGGCCACATTCCAAGATTGCCAGTTTATAAAATTCATTGACTTGAAGTTCAAGTTTAATGAATCATCAAATTTTTGCATTGGAAGGAAATTTAGAAATATTCTAACCCCAACCTCTCTACAACATAGTTGAAAACTAAAGACTCTGTAAAAACTTCTTGTCACAGAACACTCAGTCTTCCAAGGTGAGGTATATTTTCTGGGTTCTGTCTCCCTAAAAGTTTAAACCTTGTACTATTGTCTAGATTACCAAGTATGAATCTGGTCTTTTCCTACATTTAAAAAAAAAAAAAAAGAGGAGGAGGGGGGAACGAGAGAAAGAAAAGGGAGAAAAAAGAAGAAAAAAAGAAAGAAAAGGGGGAAAGAAACCAGGAGGAGGAGGAGGAGGAGAAAGAGAGAAAGAAAAGGAGAAAAAAGAAGAAGAAGAAAGAGAAAAAAGGGGGAGGGGAACTTCTCTTGGAATGAGGAGGAGGAGGGGAGGAGGGGATGGGAGAGGGAGCGGGAGGGGTAGGAAGAAAGTGAGGGGTGGGGGGACACAAACAAACAAAAAACCTCTCTTGGGACCAGACAAGAAGAATGGGTCTCATGGGCAGTGTGTTAGAAATGAAGGTGCTCAGACCCCAATCCAAATCTCTGACTGGGAGTCATCCTATTTAAAAAGCCAACTCCCTCTGGTGATTGCATATCAAACATTTTCAAACTGCTTTATACTGTAGCTCACATAAAATTAGGTAAACATTTAAAGCAAAAAAAAATTTATAAATGTTTATGTTATTTCATGAGTGTGTAAGTATCAGTACAATCAAGATAATGAGCACATCATCATGGCTAGAAAATTCTTAGTATCTCTTTATAATTTGCTTCTTCTGATCCTTTTTACTTCCCTCTCTCCCTAGGCACCAATCTGTTGTCCATCACTACATTAATTTTCACTTTCTGTAAAATAAATGGACTTATACAACATATATGTTTTTTAAAAAAATTAATTCTTGACTTTTGAGAGTTCTCCTTGTTGTTGCATGTATTAATAGTTAATCCCTTGTTATTGTTAAGTAGTGTTCCTTATGAATATACCATAGTTTATGCATTCACCTCTTGATGGACACTTATATTGTTTCTATATTTCTACTATTACAAATGAAGTTGCTATGAATATTTACGTACAAGTCCTCATAAGGACATGTGCTTTCCTTTCTTATGAGTAAATATCTGAAGTGGGATACCCAGGTCATATGGTGGTTTTAGTTTAGAAACTGCCAGATCTTCATCCCACACTTCACTGGTTCTGTTTTCTTACATTCCTCCTCCCCCAAACCCAGTTCTTTTTCTTTCCCCATCACTGTATTCCATTCTTATTTTTGTTTTGGATAGTTTCTCTAGTTATATCTTCATGTTCAAATATCTCCAGTATTCTCTTCTACACTGTGTGATCTTCTTCTAATTCTATTCAAAATATTTTTTCATCTTGAACATTTTAATTTTCACCTCTATAAATTTGCATCTTTTTTCTTAATTTCACATCTCTGTTATACCTGTACAATTTTTCTTCTAGCTTCTTGATCATATGAAATGCAGTAATAATAACTGTTTTAATGTTCTTATCTACTCTCATTTATATGATTCCTGGATTGACTCCTACTGATTGATTTTCCTACTCTGTATTGGTCAAATTCTCCTTCTGTTTGCATGACTGTTAAGTTTTCATTGAGTGTCAAACATTATGAATTTTATCAAGTTGAAAGCTAAATATTTTAATTTATAGTTTTATAAATATTTTTATGTCTTGTTCTAGAACATATTAGGTTACTTGAAGACAGTTTTATCTTTTTTAGCCTTTCTTTTAAACTTAAGTGATATCAGATTATCATTAAGCAAAGAGTTAATTTTTGTTTCACTATGGAGGAATATATTTTTTGCAGTCCTCTATTCAATGCTCTATGAATTATGAGGTTTTCCTCTTGGGCTAGCAGGGGCAGACACTAGTTCCAGCTTTATGAGAACTGGTATTGTTCTCTCAATATTTTCAAAAGGCTCTTTGTAGGCCTCAAGCAGTCAGTCACCTATCAGAGCTGAGCAGTACTTGGCTGTACATTGAAGCAGCGGGAATCTTTGAATAAATTCAGTAGTCTCTCCCAAGACATCTCTTTCCTCTGTGATCTTCTGTCTCCCTGAACTTTTAGCTATATATCCTCAATTAAGTGCATCTTCTGGATTTCCCTGTTGTGTCACAGCCTGGAAATTCTTTCCATCTAGTAAATTGGGCAATCATAAACTCATTTCATTTATTCTTGATTGTCAGAGTTCAGAGGCCTTCATTGCCTAAGGTCTAAATCTTGAAGGAAGTTCTCCAAGATATTTTCTTCCCCAACTTTTAATTGTTTCCAGTGAAAGTGGAACTTGCATAACTTACCTTCTTCTACTCCATCTTGGTCAGAAACAGATCTCAGGCATATTAAATTTTGAGAAGCATCATTCTTCCACGTGACATCTCTCATGACTTCTCTGAATCTTTTCTTTTTAAGGCTGAACATCCTCAGATGATACCTGGCATGAGTCCTCTGCCTATGCACATTCCTTTTTCTCTCTTTTTTCCTTTTCCTTTCTTTGAGAAAGCGTCTTATTATGTTGCTCAGGTTGGTCTGATACTCATAAGCTGAAATGATCCTCCTGCCCCATCCTCTCCAGTGAACAGCTGGGACTCCAGGGACACACCATACCCGACTTATCCATTTTCTTAAATGCACAATTTCCTATCCGCATCACCTCTTTTAGTAGGGCTACATTTTACATGTTGATTAATTGCCATCCATTTGCTTTAGACAGTCCCTCAAAATAGTCAATACACTTTTGAAAAATACACCATCATCTTATTTTCAAAGTACTCCCAGCTCCATATTATCTGAAAATATGTTGCCTATTCATATCATCATCCAAGTCACTAATAAAAATATTGACCAGAATAATTCAGGTGATATCGCTCTGAGTTCTTTCAGACTCACATTGATCTATTAATCAATAATTTTTATGAACCAAATTAGCCAAATCTAAAACTCACCTATTGAAGACCATTCAGTTTGTGTTTGTTTACAGAGATATCTTAAATCTTTACTAAAATCCATACTGACATTAAGATGGGCTCTGTGTTTTTAATGTATAAATACACAGAGTTAATGAAAATGTTGATGGTGATTGTCTCTTGATGGTGTTTGGATTCACTTTTTTTTTTTTTTTTTTAACCAGGGATTGAATTCAGAGCAGTTAACCACTGAGCCACATCCCAGCCCTTTTAGTATTTTATTTTGAGACAGAGTCTCACTGAGTTGCTTAGGGGCTTGCTAAATTGCTGAGACTAGCTTTGAAATCACAATCCTCCAGTCTCAGCCTCCCAAGCTACTAGGACTACAGGTGTAAGCCACCATGCCCAGCTTTGTTTTTGTTTTTGTTTTGAGAAAAACTTAAAAGATGGTTTATTGCTTTCTCAGCAAAGGAGAAACACAGGAGATTCCTGTCCCAAAGACTGTGGCTGTGATTCTGCCATCAGCAGGAACAGGGAGCTTTTAAAGAGGTGACTCAAATGCTACCTTCCATGTGTTCTCTTGGGAGATAGTCATTTCTGAGATCTTCTGGTACCATTCCTAAAGTCTTGATTACTGGGTTCCTATGATGGGTGTGTATTCAGGGACAGATAAGTCTGCCAAGGATGGGGAAGAAAGGTAATCCTGTTTCCCCTGGGATTAAGGGAAGGGTCAAGATTAGGGAGAAGGGAGAGAGGAAGGGAAAGAAACATGTCCATTTTAAAAATAAAATGGACAGAGCAGAAAGAGCTACATTTAAAGTATAAAGTGAACCACTGTTACATTTCTCTACTGTTAATTTCTATATTCCATTTCTATGGAGAAATTTCCCTACTGTCAATTTCTATATTTCACTTCTGTAGATAAATGGGCAACAACGTCTCCAAACTTCTTCCTGCTGAAAGGGGGTGAAGTTGGAGGAAGTAACCTAAAGTGGACAGTTGAGGGCATTCAATATCAGAGCAGTCTTGTTATGGTTTAGACGTGGTATCCCCAAAAAAGCTCACATGTGAGACAATGCACGAAGGTTTGAAGGAAAATTATAGTATTAGCTCAATCAATTGATTAATCCATGATGGGATTAACTGAAGTAGTAGGGTATGACTGGAGGAGATGGGAATTGGGGTGTGGCTTTGGGATATATATTTGTATCTGGCAAGTATACTTTTTCTTTGCCTCCTGATCACCATGATGTAAGCTGCTTTCCTCCACCACCCATTCCCACCATAATGTTCAGCCTCACCTGAAGCCCTAACAAATGGAGACAGTCTTCTGAAACTATGAGCCCTCAAATAAACTTTTGCTCTAAAATTGTTCTGGTCATATCCTTTAGTCACAGCAGCAAGAAAGCTGACTATGACAAGTATGGAGATCCACAGTGGCTGATGGCAGGTGACTGGACAAGGTATGCATAGGGCAAAGATCATGCTAAGATAACAATAAAGACAGCAAAGCATTACTTTTTTGTAATTAGCACAAAATTAGTATTTCAGCCAGTCTTTGAAAACCATGAGGACAATTACTCATAATCTTATCAGGGAAAAACAGATCAAGTTCATCAATGTATGAAGTTAGAAAGATTTGTAGGTCTATGAAATCGACTCAAATTAACTCAGGACAAATATGCAACTCTTGTGATCATTATTATTAGGCATTCTCACACAAGACCCCTTTATTTATAGCCTCCAGCTTTACTTACTTTTGGTAGAGCTGACAGAAATGTACACCTTAAGTTACATTTTTAAAAAAACATTGTTTTTCCTTTTAAACATCAATGTAGGACTGTGTTTTTAGGCTATATTCTCCTGCCAGGTGTTTCAGACCAAGTTGGTCAAAACTGACCTTGTTCCTATCTACTCTTCAGAGTTAGGTGGACTTCTCAAAAATCACTTTTGGGGAGATTTGTAAAACCTCCTTGCTCCTTTAGCTTTTCTCTACTAATGGTGTCTCTTACCAGGATGGGTTGGGGTCTGGCTGACCATATGAGGCTTCTCTTAGAAGCATCAGGGGCATTTCCATCTCCATCCACCCTTCTCTTTGAAGAATGTGCTCTGGTTGGCTTCCTATTCTCTAGGGTCCTCTCAATTTCCCTGATCAGCAGATTGGATTACTCACCAGAGTTGCAGGGCCCAGAGAAGGGTCCCATCATTTTCTAGGTCCTGGCTGACCTTAGAGGCCAAGGGCCAAAATGTTTGCTGCTTTATTCTTGGCCCTTCTATTTCCTTGACTTTGGTCTCCAATTTTTTTTTAACACCCAACAAGCCAGTTTCACTGGTCTTAAAGAGGGAGTAAAAGGTTATAACTTCAATATCAGTTATTTTACAGATACCCTTTCACTTAATTGGGGTTAGTATTAGTACTGTAAGTCACATTATGTACTATCTATCTATCCTATAGGTGATGGCTTTTTATCTCAAATTAACCAAGGTTGGCTTTTTTCTTAGAAGTAGTACCTCTGGAAAACACTAACAGGTAACAGTTATAAAGTTTACAAGGAAAATACAAAATGAAATTAACAGAGCAAAACATATTCAGTTTGAACCAAGAAAAATGATCTTTATAATCTTGAACCTTTACATAGTTATATATTTTATCCCCTGTTTGAGATCACAGTAATCTTTACATCAAAAATCAATCTTTTGAACACAACTTTAAATGAGCTGAAGTCAAACCTATTTTGGAGCCATTTTAACATGGAGTAAGGTGGAAGTAGAAGGCAGGGCCTTACCTCAGGTAAAGTGATGTTCTTCACAAATAACACAATATAATGTTACATCTGAAACATGAATCAAAGAAAGGCTAAGAGAACTTTTGACTTTATTTTTGTGGAAAAAAATGTCAAAAAGCTTCAATGTTTCACAGTGTCACCTTTAAACAATTTTGATATCTTCCAAAATGCATTTAAATTTTAATTACAGTGTGAAAAGTAACCCAAAATTGTATATATAACTTATCGATAACAAGTTACTTTATTCAGCTAAAAAACATCAAATGACATGAATAAATATCAACCAAATTTGTTATTTCTGAATCTATCCAAGATTTTTGCTATAGATAATTTTAGTTTTGATAACACCAACTTGGCAAAGGGCTCTTCTAAGCTTTACATTTAACTAAGTTTAACTTTTAAAGTATAATTTAGAATCCAGAGTGTATGGTAATAATAATCACAAGTCTGCGTGGGTTAACAAAAAATCAAAGAATAGGCTTAAATCTCTTATACATTTAGGAAACATTGTTAATTTTATACACTGGTAGAAAAGGCTTAGACAGATACAGTTATCAGATTCATATATCTACCTGGTCACATATATTTTGGTGTCAACAATATTGTGATAACCTAGATAACAGTTGTTTATTTAACCAGCTACAAAGTGATCATAAGACTTTAAAACAGATACAAACTCTAATTCCTTTAAGACTTAGTTTGCCCAAGTAATAAAACCTAACAAATACAAGAAAATTATCTCAATAGATAACGGCAGATCAATATTTCAGACCTTGCTTCATATTAGTCCATTAAAGTTCAAATAACTTTGACTGTCCTAATTATAGCCAATTTAATTACAAACACAAACTTTTTGAGATTTACCTTCCACAAACCTTCTGTGACTAAGACATTCACAACTTTACATCCTTAGTTTTTTCCTCTTTCATCTTGGACTTTAGCCCAAGAATATTATTTTAACAGATAAAATACTTTCTCATCCACTATCATTTCTTTTACCTTCCAATATTCCATACTAAAATGTATTTCCATACCTACAACCTTCTTTTATCTTTTCTTGTTCTGGACCCTTTCTTAAATTTATATTCTGAAAAAGTCCTAATGAATGTTTTCTGTGAATTTAATTTACACAACAAATTTCATCCCAGGAGAGGGTTGGACAATCCAGCATATACAAAACCTGTACTTTAATCTTTTTTCACCCAGATTGCATTCAGGAGGTTGAAGAACAGGACATTTTGAGCCTGACCTGTCTCTGTTATTATTATCACAATGCCATCAACTTTATGTGAGTTCTCCATTGTCAATTACACCCAGAGCCTCTTTTTGGGCCTTTTTCTGATACTAGGTATATTGATATGCAATGGAGGAGGCCCTTTCTATCCTTTTCTTTAGGTTTCCTTGAGATCACTGTGCAGAGGCTGCCTACAAAACACAGGTTGGCCTTAGTTTCTGTCTTTTTCTTTTTTGGGTACCATTATTTATTCTGCTAATCTCCCCAGGCATTTAGTTTGTTGGGATACTATTATAGCAAGAATTGCTTTGCCCCAGTGATTATATCCCCTGGCCAAATGGGGATCTCCTGTCAGATATTCAAAAGGAAGACTATTCTAGTCCCCAGGTCATACACTGTAACTACTGGGTTGATTCCTCAGTCCCTCCCTTTACTCACAGGAACAGCTCCTCTGTTTCAACAAAGGCAAACTCACTTATCTCCTAACTCTCCTGCAGTTGGTTCTCAACAAGTTCTCCAGCACAATGAGTCCTCAGCATGGAAGTAGAGTTCTTTGGAAAGCCAGGCCTGCCCAAGAAAGCTATAGCAGGGGCTGCTCTCAGGTCCCATCTGGGTGGCCACATTTGTTGCTGAAAGTTCAGTCCTTTTCCCTGATGCCAATCCAATAATGAGGACACAGTTTTCAGAAAAAGGAAAAAGAAGGTTCACTGCTTTGCTAGTAAAGGGGACACCTATCCCAAAGGCTGTGATTATCCTGGCTTACTTCTTAAAAATACTTTAATTTATGTTGGGATTTATTTTTATGAGAAAATGTATTAATATGAGAAAACAAATTTTAAAAGTTGTTTATTTTCAGCATCCTTCAATGTATCAGTGGGGTGACTCAGAATAATAGAAAATACATTCTGCAGTGACTTTTTACTAGTTAATCCTTACTTGTTCCAAATGATCATATTTTCAATTTAAAAGGATTACAATCTGTCTTTTTAATCATCCATTCTAGAATCTATGCCACAGATGTTTTTCTCCTTTAGAAATGTGGGACAGTGTTAATCTCTAATATTCCTGTTCAGTAGAATTTCTTACATTGCCCTGAAACTGACCAATTGCAGTTGGAAGTTTTCAAATTTCTCAGAGCATCTTCTTCTGGTGGAAATCACTCACATTCTTATAGATCTAATTTCTTCCCATTTCTTCGTAGAATTTTAACTGATGTTTATTTTACCCACCATAATTTGCAGGCCATTAAAAAAACTATTTCTTGATAGAAATTTTCAAGATGGGAAGTCAATTACAGAATTCTATTTCCATTCTGTAAATACTGTTGTATGATTGGCTCCAAGGTCTATTTGTCTTACTCTTTCTTGCTTTCATCTTAGAAGTTTATCAAAACACAGCTTGAAGTTTCCTGAATGTGTATTTTCGACCACAAGTGGTGTGTGTTGGTGTGGGAAGAGGTGGTGTACTTTTAATATATAGCCTGATATTCATGACCACAACATGTTATGAGGTTGAATTTCACAAGTTGATTGCCAGGGTTGTTAATATCACTTCTTACAAATTTTTTGTAAGATGTGAAATTAACAAAATGATGTTAATATTTTTGTAATAATTTTTTGTAAAAAAAATGATGTTAATATTTTTGTTAATAATTTTGTACTAGGGAGATGTTGCAAAACATCTCCCTGGTACAAAACCAAAGTATGCATATTGCAACCAGATGTTTTACAGCCAGCTAGCCATGTTAAGTTTCTTCCATCTTTTGGCATAGGTGTCTTATAAGATCTCTTGCTGAATCCTCTGTATTTGCCTGGGCAACAAGCAAAGGGAGTTGAATTTCATAGTTCCATCTTGAAAGGTAGCCTCTGAGACTCCTTTTGTTAAGGGCACAAAGACAAAAGAGAGACCCATGGACATGTAGGCAGATTCATTCACTGCAAGGGGGTCTTTTTGATTGCTCTTGCTGTTCTATGTAAACTCCAGCATGCTAGTGAATTTATTCATCAAGCAGTAAGGTTCTAGGATAGATTAGAATCAATGAAAGTTGGAGTTAAGCAGGCTTAACCAAATGATAGATGCATGTTAGAAACTCTTCTAAACTTCTTCATAGAAAGAAATGTACCAAGAGACTTGTCATATTTGTTTCTTGGGATAGAGAGAATCCTTGTAGCTCAGCTAAACTAACCCAAGTGATGGGAGAATCCTGCAAAGCGTTGGGTAAATCTCTTTTTACCTTTTCCTTTCTGCTGCCTCTAAGGAGAGAACATTATTATAGGAGATCTTTCTTTTGAGGTATCCATTAGAATTTGAGAGCCTAGCCATTTGCACAGTCTGTTAATATTTCTTTCCTTTAAGTTTTTCAGCTTTATTAAGGTATAATTAGCAAATGAGAATTGTGCAAATTTAAGGTGCACAACTTACATTCTGACTTATGTATATACTGTGAAATGATCACCACAAACTAATTAGCATATGAATTACCTCATATCATCATTCTCTTTTTCCTTGCTTTCTTTTTTTAAATATTTATTTTTAGTCGTAGTTGGACACAATACCTTTATTTTATTTATTTTTATATGATGCTGAGGATCAAACCCAGGGCCTTGCATGTGCTAGGCAAGCATTCTACTGCTGAGCCACAACCCCAGCCCCTTTCCTTGCTTTCTTTATATATGAGTGGTAAGAACACTTAGGATTTACCCTCTTAGAAATTTATTTCCTTAACTCTTTTTGATGCTCAGGATTGAGCCAAAGCCTTTAATATGCTAAGCATACACTAAAATACACCAACAGCCCCTTTGCTACCAAATTTCAAATACACAATATGGCATTGTTAACTGGAGTCTCAATGCAGTACATTAGAGCTCCAAAATGGATTTGATCAACATCTGCCCATTCTAAGCCCCAGTGTCTGACAAATACCACTCTATTCTGCTTCTATGAGTTTGACAATTTTACATTTCACACATAAGTATGATCTTGCAGTATTTGTCTTTCTCTGTTTGGCTTTCTTTACTTAACATAAGGTACTCAAATGTATCCATGTAGGTACAAATGGCAGGATCTCCTTTTTAAAGGGTGAATAATATTCTGATATATTATATTCATATAATATTCTGATATAAAATATTCCTATTTTTTGGATGCCCCGTTATTAGTGAATATTTAGGTTGTCTTCACAACTGTCTTATGAATAATGCTGCATTGTCCATGGTATTGTGTATATCTTCTGGAAATCCAGCTTTTGTTTCCTATGGATATATAAGAAGAAGTGGAATTGCTGGATCAATATGGTAGTTCTATTTTTAATTTTTTTAGGAACTTCACTGTTTTCCACAGTGGTTGTACCGATTTACATCCTCAATACTGTGCAAGAATTTACTCTTCTGTATTTCTTTACCGGCTCTTATCTTGTATTGATAATAGCCATCTTAAAGATGTAAGGTAGTAAATACCTCATTGTTGTATTACTTGCATTTTCTCATTTCTTGATATTAGGTATCTTTTCTAATACCTGCTGGCATTTACATTTTTTTAAAATGTCTGTTCAGGACATTTGCCCATTTGTTTGAATCAGGCTATTTTTTAATTTTATTTTTTAAAATTTTCACTTTTTTGCTGTTGTTTTCAATGTTCCTTATGTATTTTTTAGCAGGATTCTGGAATATAATTAAAAGAGTATGTGTGAGTGGTAGGTAGAGTTAGGAGTTTGGTAAGATGGAGCTAGTTGCCTTCCAACAGGGAGTCATTTTTGTTTCATTTCTTTGTTCTGTGCATGTGGGGAAGGCACTGGGGATCAAACACAGGGGCACTCTAGCACTGAACTACATGTCCATATTCCCTAGTCTTTTTTCAGTTTATTTTTTTTTTTAATTTTGAGACAGATTCTTGGTAAGTTGCAGATGATCTTACAAAGTTGCTGAGGCTGACTTCCAACTTGCAATCCTCCTGCCTCAGCCTCCTGTATCGATGGCATTGCAGGCAAGTGCCATCACACCAGACTTTGATTGCATTTTCTGGTCTGCGGTTTTGTACCCCCCAGGCTCTTCTTATGAAACCCTCCCTCTTAGACAGTTGGTCAGAGTAACTAGCTGTCCTCTCTGAGAGGTTTATTTTGGAAGTTAGATTAGACAAGACAACAGGACTAGAAGTAGACAGTTAATTTACGGCGGGAAAACAAATAACTTTCAAGGTTCTGGATGCAAAATCAGCCCTGATTGATAAAACTGCAGTTTTAAGAAAAGAGAATCTGACATGAAAGCCTACTTCTTTATCATTCTCAGAAACTTCCAGAATTCTGGGGAGTTGAAACTGTAGGCTTAAAGGAATTAGTCTTGTTCAGAAAAAAATGGTAGGACAATAGATGTATAAAGAATGAATGAAGGAAAAGGAAGCAAATTTAGATGACAGAGAGTTTTTAATTAAACATATTTGGGCTACATCAGTAAGAATAGAGATACATTGGGTTTTTTTTCTTCTAAACCTATAGTGATATGCATACTAAAGTATACACTAGGGCATGGCAAAATGCAGTCTGTGCATCAAATCTGGCTTGGATCTGGTTTTGTTTTTAATAAAATTTGTTGGAAAACAATTTATTTTTTTTGTCTGAGTTATGACTTTTTTTGCTCTGCAATATCAGAATTGAGTAGTTGTGACACACAGACCTGTATGGCCTATAAAGCTGAAAATATGTATTTATTCCATTCATAGAAAAGCTTTGTCAAAACTTCCTATACATAGATCTGAGACCTAGAACATTTCTGTTTGCCGAATCCACTGTGAAAGGATAGACGGGGAGATAGATGTGTGTCTAGCTTTAAAACCGAGCCCCATGGTTCAGAGGAGTAATCTAGTCCTGATCCCATTTTCCCACCAAAGGAAACCAAGAGGGAAAGTGCCCAGGGTCACACAAATAATTAGTGACCAAAACAGAGTACACCTCCAGGCCTTTATAGTTCTAGGCATTACTAAATAAGTTGATAAAGAAAGCTTCATTATGAATGTATATGTGATCTTTTTGTCTAGTATTTTCATGAATCCTTCACATTTTGGGTGTCTGCTTTATAGTGGATCAGCATGTCTAGATCTTTTGGATTTTACCCCAAAATAGTTAAATTCCTAGTAATAGCAAAACACCCCAATACAAAATATGGAGTCATTGTTTACAGAAGATCCTGGCAGGAACCTTTTGCATTATCATAAAGTTGAGTGAGCTTTCAAGGCGGATCTTTATTGATACCAAGGGTTTTGCTCTTAATTTTGAAAATGACTGTGAGACCTCAACTTTGGAATTCTACCAATGTCATTGAGGCCCTTCATTGCACCTCTGCTGAGCAACACTCTCTTACAATAAGTATTGGCAGTGTGAAGATTTTGATGTAAGTAATTTCCTCTGACATGAACATAATTAATGATCCTTATTCTGAGTTTAACACAGTGGTGAAATAGAACACAGCTGAATCTGTGCATCAAATTCTTAGAATACTGAAAGTACTCTAGAGAAGTTTGATTTTCTATATTTTTAATTATCTCTGCCTTACATTGTCAAGCATAAGAGATAAGCAAAGTAACAGATTGCATTCAAAGTTTTTTCCCTCTTGATCAAATATCACTGAGTCATTGTCTTTCTGTACGCTGGAGCCCATAACTCCGAGTCCACTTAGCATCTGACATTGGAATACTGAGCATTGAGAGTTTTCATTTTTGTTTGTTGTGATTTTGTCTAGAAGGAAGCATACACATAAAATTAATGCTTTGTTATTAAAATAAATGTCCAGTGTGTTGATGTTAAATAATAATAATTAATTAAAATGTATGCACAATTTATGTTTGTATGTTTTGTTGACTAAGGAAGGTATAGGTTATGCGATTAAAGGGAGGGAGAAGTAGCAAGGAGGTGTAGTAACTTCACTAGAAGTAAATGAGTTTTAGAGGCTTAGAAAGACAAGCTCTCCTTCCCCCATGTCTTGAAAATTGGTTTGTTTTCAGCTGATGCAAACTGAACATATTTATCAAGTATACTTAGAAACATATATGTGCCTTGTGGAATGGCTTAATTGAGATAATTAACACATGCATTGCCTACCCTGCCTCATATATTTATTGTTCCTGGTGAAAACACTTAAATTTTACTCTCTTGGCAATTTTCAAAGTTATAATGTATTGGCTTTAGCCACCATGTTGTATATAGACTTATTGCCTTTTTTTTTTTTTTTTTTTTTTTTTTTGGTATCTGGGGTTGAACCCTGAGCTACATGCCCTGCCTTTTTTTATTTTTAACAGGGTCTCCCTAATTTGCTGAGGCTGACTTTCAACTTGTGATCCTCCTGCCTTAGTATCCCAAGTTGCTGGGATTACAGGTATATACCACAATGCTTAGCTAATAGAATCACTGAATTTCCTCAATTAATTGAACTTTTTAAATCATTTGACCAACATTTTTCCAGTCTTGGAAAGATCTTGCATATTTCTACTCCCCCATATTTTACACAATTTCTTTCCCTTAGGATTTTGCTCTTTGGTTAATGGAGTGTGTATTTCTACAAATTAAATAAGGACATGATCATAGTGTTATCACCCAGATTCAATAAATACTGAAATCTTGAGGTCAAATATCTCAGTCATGTCCATTTTTCCTGGTCACACTTGCTCATTAAACAAGTGACTTTTGAGAGTTCATTGATTCTGGCCTATTAAAATAAACACTGAGAAAACCATATGCTATCATTGTTCTCATGTTGCATGTGTTATACGTACTGAGGGAGGCAGCTATTAAAATAATATTACATAAATGTGGAATTACACCCTAGAAAAGTGTTAGGGAGAAAAGAATCATAGTTATAGAGTTCTATGAAAAATTATGCAAAGCAAACCTGACATCGAATAGGGTTTCAGCATCAATTCCTGCTTTCAGAATGCCTGTGAGCAGAGAGCTTATAGATGAACCAGAAAGAACTAACAAAGGATGGGTGGAGTTGAGGGTGAGGGAGTGTTTCCAGCAAAGTGAATTAACTTTCTTACAAAAGTCCTAGGTAGTTCTCCATTTGGGTACAATGAATTCAAATGCATTTTGCTGTCATGTATAACTAATTGGAAAAATTTTTTAAAAAGAGTCCTATCATGAAGGCCAGCTCAAGATCCAAGGCTAGGTCAAAGAATTGGAAGATCAATAGTTCAATGTAAGAGGAAGCTGGGAATAAAAGTAGAGACCACACCATAGTGAGTGTGGTCGGGAGTAAGAGACCTCCATTGAAGAGCATGAGTTTGGAAAGGATCATGGATTTGAAAATACCTCTCCTGTAGCTAGGGAGATAGTGAGTTGGAGCAGAATTGAGAATGGAAGGCTCCAGGGAATGGGAGGCCTCTGGTAAGTGATGCATGCAGTGGAATCGCTCTTCACCTGCTACTCCTTCACAACTGTGGGATTTCCCATGGACCTCACTTATGTTAATTTGGTCAATTAAAAGACACCTCAATGCAATGAAGCAAGAAGAAAATAACTAATATGTGCTTCTGTTCTGACCTCAAAGCTTAGAAAACATCAAACTGTTCAAGATCAAGTTCATAAATATGTAAGTTCATAAATATGTAAATCCCACTTGACAGATGAAGAAATTGGGCTTTGCAAAACTTCCATGAGTCTCATACAGCTTCCTAAAGTACAATTTAACTCCATGAATTTCACTTCTAAACCCATGTTTTATCCCTCAGAGTTAGCTTAGAATCCTCTTTTAATGTAAACATTTTAATAGGGATCAATGACTAAGTATTATTAAATAAAATCTAAGGAACTGCTAGAAAAACAAATTCAGGAGTTTCTTTCCAAGAGGTAATTGCTAAGACTCACAGAGGCAAGTTAAACAATAACCCATATAAATGCAAAGGGGAAACCACAAGAGTCCACTCCTATTGACTCCTCTGGTAATTTTTACAGGAATGATTTTGTATTGAATGTTGCTATATAATATTGTCAACAACCAGGATTTAGAAATTCTGAGAATGAGCCATAATGGCTCAATAAACCTTCTAAATACCTTTTCCTTTCCCCATAGAGTTTGATTTGATTCATCAGCAATTAGTTGCCAGTTGAGTGACAACTTCTGTTGTCGTTAAATAAAGCTATAAAGCTTTATTTGCTTTATATCTGGTTAAATCTGTTCATGTTGTGTAAACACTATAGGGTAAAATGATTTGAATTTTATTTGTCCCATTATTTTTAATTTTCATTTTAAATATTTATTGTACTATAATTATATATAATATATATACATATTCACCCATACTTTTTATTTTTTTAGAGATTGGGACCACTGCTTTAATTAAAGGTAAAAAATCAGAGACGATTTGTAATTGAGGAACAGGATTTATAATACATGATGTGCAAAATCAAAGGCTTCATCTTGTAAAGTTTCTTGCGAAAAGTACTTTAATTTTTAAAAAATAGTCAAACTTCTTTTTTTCATTAGATCCTCACCCCAACCTTTTGAGATTGGTTAGTTATTGAAAAGTCATGGTTGGTCTGCACCAGAGGGTAGTTTGTATACAATGAAGAGAAAAATAAAAATTCCTGCTCTACTAGACAGAAGAGCAAAGTTTCTAACAAACTGTCAGAATAAATCATCTGGAAGCTGAATCCAAAAGGAAATCTATGGTACCTTCCCTTCTGCCTTTATACGCTTCAGGTAGCATTTCTCCTGGCCTAAGGGTCCACCTAAGGAAAGTAAGTTAGCAATTGGATCTTGAACAACCCTTTCTAAAAATAGAAATTATTGGTGAAGAAGTCCTTAGGAAATGTTGATCCAGTTGCACTTGACTACAGAGTATTCAAAAGAGTTAAGTAACCAGAAATCGTCCTCCTTTTCCCCACTGTTTCTAACCCTAAATAAAAGATTGGTTTTCACTTTCTAAATGAAGCCAGCAGTTTCAAATGCCTTTTAAAGTGTGTAGGCATTTCTTGTATTCTGCAGTAGTTCCCATTGATTTCACCCAGAGCAATATTTTTCAAAGGATTCCAAATAGATAATGAAAACAGGAACAGAGGCCAAGCTGCTAGATCAACCTGTAAACTCTTCATCAGTGGACAACTTTATTTAATAACTTAGAAACAACATAAATCTAATTAATTCTTTTAGCTAGAGAAGATACTTATGTGAATTAATTTTTAATCCTTCATGCCAGGAGACAAGATGATACTCTCCATCCTTCACAGAACTACAGACACTTAATCTAATAAAATAATAAATCATATTAGGGAAAACTCATGTCATTAATTCTCTTTTTTCTTATACTTTGCTCCAGGGATTTAATTTTGGAGTTTCCAAATTACAGAGCAGGAACAGTTGATATTTTGACTAAAACTAAATTTATGAATGAATGTTTATTTGCCTTTGAGCTTCATGGCCTTTGATTTTAAGCTGGATATTTTGTTACTGACAGATGTCATTGCTGGTCAGAATCATTTACTCATCCTATTCTGTTCTCTGCTTCATAATAATACTAAAAAAACTCCTGTGCAGCAAATTATTCATTGGATTCTTTGATAATTATCCAAATTGAAACATTTAAGAACAATTAACTAATTTTTTGAGGAATTAAATTTACAAACACCATTCATTAATTTAAACATAAAATCTGTTTATAAAATCTAAATCATCACCAAGAATCAATTTATAGAACTTTTCCATCATCCTCCAAATTTATTTGTGTTGTACTCCTTTGAATGTGTGTGTGCGCGCGCACACAGACACACACACACACACACACACACACACACACACACACTCACACACAGGTCTTTGCAATGCTGAGCAGCTTTCTGTTGGTATGGTTTTGTATTTTATTCTTTGATAAAATGAATTAAGACTATGTAATCTTCATGTCTAGAGGTTTTTGTTGTTGTTTTTGTTGTTGTTGTTGTTTTCCCATTCAATGTGTTGCTTTGCTGTGCAACCTTACTGCAGTATCAGTAGATTGTTTCTTTCTAGGGCGGCATAGTAGTGGTTTATTTGGATACACCACAGTTTGTTCCCTGTTTGATGGATATTTGAGTTCTTTCCAATTTGGGGGTATTAAGAATAAAGCTGGGGCTGGGGATGTGGCTCAAGCTGTAGGTAGCACGCTCGCCTGGCATGCGTGCGGCCCGGGTTGGATCCTCAGCACCACATACAAACAAAGATGTTGTGTCCACTGAAAACTAAAAAGTAAATGTTAAAATTTTCTCTCTCTCTCTAAAAAAAATAAAATAAAATAAAAAAGAATAAAGCTGTTACAAACACTTGTGAATAAGTCTTCCAGTGGCATATGTCTTAAGTTCTCTTGAGTAAATACTTAGTAGTGTATTGTGGGGTTTTAGTTCAGTACATGTTTAACTTCATAAGAAACTTCTAACCTGTTTTCCAAAAGAGCTATTTTGCATTTCATCCAGCATCATAAGAGTCCCAATTGGTCCAGATGCTCATTGACATTTGGCATTTTGTCTGTGTTAATTTTAGTCTTTCTACTTGGTGTGTGTTCATATTTCATCATATTTCATTGTGGTTTTAATTTACATTTTTTCTAAACTATAATGATGCTGAGAATATTGTCATGCATTTAATACCATGTATGAATCTTCTCTCGTAAAATGTCAATTCAAATCTCTTATCCATTTGTTTAATTTGGCTGTTTTACTGTGAAGATCAAGGTTAATTGACTTTTGTATGTAGATATCTTAATTTTTCAACCATATGTTGTAAATGTAGTCCTTTCTCGATTAGTTGCCTTGATACCTTCTGGAAAACTGAACTGACCACGTATAACAGGCTTATTCTGTTGTATTTCTCTAGATGTCTCTCTTTACCTGAATACTATGTTGTCTTGACTGCTATAGCTTAAAATGTTTTGCAGTCAGATGGCATATGTACCTCAGTTTTGTTTTTCATTCATATATATATATATATATATATGCCTTTATTTTATTCATTTATTTATGCAGTGCTAAGAATTGAACCTAGTGCCTCACACATGGTAGGTAAACGCTCTAACATTGAGCCACAACCCAGCCCTTGTTTTTCTTTTTTAAAACTGATATGTCTACTATATGTTCTTTGCTTTTCCACATAAAAACAGAATTAGTTTGTCAATTTCTATAAAAATCTTCAAAATCTGATTGAGATTATGATAAATCTATAAATCATTTATATGAATTCATACTTAGTAATATTGAGTATGGTATATTGAATTTGTTTAATTTTACCAGTTTTAATATTTTTATTCTACAGGTGTCTCAAATATATTCTTCAACATATATTAACTTTATATTTTCTTCTATAGTAACTTATATTTTCATTTTATTTTGACTTTTAATTACTAACATATAAAACAATTTAATTTAAAGAATTTTTTATACAATTGATCTTATATCTTGTGATGTAAGTAAATTTACCTAATCTATTTCTTGAAGATTTTTTAGGTTTTCCTAATTAGATGGTCTGCAAATCAAGATATGTTTATCTTATACTTTGATATTTATGCCCTTTTTTCCTTGCCTTATTGTAATAAATATATATCCAGTACTACAGTTTTAAATAGAAATTATGCCTTGGCCTCAGTCTTAGGAAGAAAGGTTTCAGTTCTTTATCATTAACTATGATTTTTGGTTAAAACTCCTAAGATTAATGAAATTCATTTCTTAATTTCTGTAAAGTTTTTATTTTTAAACATCATTTATTTATTGTCAAAAACTTTGCATGTATTGAAGTGGTCAATTGTTTGATTGTTATTATTCCCACCCTCTCTGCATCTCTCTTTCACCTTTCAGTTTGGTAAGTTACATTGATTGGTGTCCATATGTTACTTTCTTTGATAAATTACCATGATATGCTATTTTAGTTATTACTAAAAATAATATTTACAAAATATTATTAAATACCCTGTGTCTATATTTATAAGGAATATTAGCCTGTAGTTATCTTTCCTAGTATTATTTTCTGATTTTAGTATCAGTGTAGTACTGACTTCACAGTACAAGATTGGATGTGTTGATTCCTAATCTCCTTTTGGAAGTGTTACTGTAAAATAGGTAGTATATTCCAAAATTATTGGTAGGATTTTAAGTTTTCCTTGAGGGAAATTTTGAATTAGGGATTTAGTTTATTTAGAGTTGTAGGTGGATTCAAATTGTCGTTTAAATTATTCACAATGTAAATTGGGTAATGGGTACATGAAAAGATATCCCACATCATGAATCATCAGGGAAATGCAAGTTAAAACTGTAATGAAATATCATATTACACCTGCTAGAAAAGCTTTTATCAAAAAGATAAGAGATAACAGGTGTTGGTAAGGTTGAGGAGATATTAAAACTTTTGTGCACTGTTATCGGGTATGTAAATTGTTATAGCCATTAAGGAGAACAGTGTGGAGAGTGCTCAATAAGTTACAAGTAGGACCAGGTGACCCAGTAACCCCAATAACATGTATATACACAAAGGCTAAGAAATCAGTATGTTCAAGAGTTTTCTGTCCTTTAGTACCTATTGCAACATTCATCAATAGATGAATACATGAAGAATTTGTCGTGTCATGTATATATAATATTGTAATACAATTTAGCTTTAGAAAGAGAAGATAATTTTAGTATTTACATAACATAGATAAACCTGGAGGATGTCCTATTAAGATAATTAATTCAGAATAAGAAATACAATTATCTTATGATTTCACTTATATATGGCAAATAAAACAGTCAAATTTCATAGAAAGAGAAAGTAAAGCTGTGGTCACCAGAGCCTGGAAGGGAAGCAATTGAAGAGAAGTTGGTGAAAGGATATAAAATTTCATTCACACAGAAGGAATGATTTTCAGGATCTGTAGAGTGACCACAGTTAATAGCAAAATACTATATATTTGAAAATTGATGAAAGTGGTTTTTTTTTAATATTTATTTTTAAGGTATAATTGGACCCAATACCTTTATTTATTTATTTTTATGTGGTGCTGAGGATCGAACCCAAGGCCTCGCACAAGTGCTAGGAGGGCGCTCTACCTCTGAGCTACAACCCCAGCCCTTGAAAGTAGATTTTTAAATGTTCTCATTGCAAAAACATAAGATATATATAGCGATGAATTATAAGATAGCTTAATTTAGCCATTTGACAAAGTATATATTTATCATCATGCTGTGTACCATAAATATATGCATGTTTTACTTGTAAACTTAAAGTAATCAAGTTTAAAATTTGGTGTATTTTTTTCTTTAATTCTTGATGCTCTTTAAATGTCTATAGACTCTAGTGGTATTCTCTATTTTGTTGTTGATATTGGTAGTTTTCTTTTTTCTTTTCTCTGTTTAGTATGGCTACTAGTTTATCAATTTCTTCTCAAATAAACAAAACTTTAGTTAATTTTTTCTATTTAATTTTTTTATAACAGGGTTTGAACCCAGGGGTGCTTAACCACTGAGCTATATCTGAACCCCTTTTTTATATTTTATTTTGAGGCAGGGTCTCAATGAGTTACTTAAAACCTTGTGAAGTTGCTGAGGCTGGCTTTTAACTTGCCATCCTCCTGTTTCAGCCTCCTAGTGCACCACCTGGCCTGGCTCTCTATTTTATTTAATTAATTTCTGCTCTTATGTTATTATTTTATTAACACTATTTTTTTAGAAAGAGAAATTAGTTTGTTCTTTTTAAAGTATAAACTTAGTTGATTAGAGACATTTCATTTTTGAATGTTATAAATTTCCTATAAGCTTGATTTATTTGCATGGGGCCCAGAAATACTTAAATGTTCTCTTTCCCCCTTTATTCCATTTACAGAAATTTGTGATTGTCCTTGTGACATCTTCCTTAGACTTTACATCTTTTTTAAAAGTGTGCTGTTTAATTTAAAAATTGGAGGGTGGACTTTCCATTTATCTCTTTGTGTTTGGTTTCTAAATCGATTCTGATATATTCAGGTAGCATACTTTTTATGACTTCAACCCTTTTAAATATCTTGAGATTGTTATTTTTGCATGAAGCATTTAGTTATCTTTGTGAAAAGATGTAAACAATGAAAAATAATTGTTTTATATTTCTTTTCATATGCAGCATTTCAATTGCTTCTGATCCAAATTTTTCCAAATTCCACCTGTTGTAATTTTCCTTCTATCTTAAGGACTTCCCATAATGTTCCCAGATATTTTTTGAATTTCAGGACTGCTGAAAAGAAACTCTCAAAGTAAGCAAATTGGAAGAGTGTTATTTTTTTTCACAATACCTTTATTCTATTTATTTATTTTTATGTAGTGCTGAGGATTGAACCCAGGGCCTTACACATGCTAGGCAAGTGCTCCACCACTGAGCCCCAGCCCCAGCCCTGAAAAATGTTATTTTGGCATTAGTCTACAAGGATATCTTTACTGGATATGAAAACATTCCTTGTACCCATTTTCATGCTTTAAAGATTTATCCAAGTAATCATTTGGTTTACAGACTTATGAAGACAAGTCTGCTGTTATTTGTTTTAAATGTATATAAATACATTTTCTTTTTTGCTTTAAAGTTTTTCTCTTTATGAAAAATTTTCAAAAATTTTGTTGATATATGATGTTTTTATGCTTTTTTGTTTATTCTGCGTCAAATCATCAAGTTTCTTGAGTCTGTGGTTCGTAGTTTAGTATCAACTTCCTGATTATTTGATCATTTAAGAAATTTCTGCACTTATTAGATTCCTGCTACCAACATGTTAGGCTTTTGATATTCACAACTGGTCACTAATACTGTTTTTAGACATTTTATATTTGCTTTTACTATTTACTACCTGTTTCTTCCATTAATTTTGTTTTAACTTCATCTCTTCTGCATTTCATATTATTGATTATATTTTACTTAAAGAATTTACACTTACTTTTTTAAAAAATTTTCTATTTTATCTCATGTGCATGCTTTCCCCTACCTTTTTTGATAGATGAAGAATATTTATGATAACATCTTTGGTACTGGATCTGCCATTTCTGGTTCTGTTTCTGCCCACTTTTTCCTTGTAATTTTGAGTCACATTACTTTATCATCATGTTTCTTAAAGGATTTTTTTTTGTTTGTTTGTTTATTAGATCAATTACAATTGCATGCTGGATATTTTACATCATTGGCAGGTGGGTTTGTGGTATTCCTTTTGTTGATGTAATATTTTCTTCTGTTTTTAAGTCATTTGGAAGCAGTTTGATTTCTTTTGAGTTTTGCTTTTAATCTTTGTTATGTCAGGTCCTGTGTAGCCTTTATTCCTAGACTAATCAGGAATACCTAATACTAATCAGGAATAGTCTAATACCTTTCTCTGATTGCTTCTTCATGACCTGTGCATATGGGAATAAACAGTGTCCTCAATCCTATTGTAGGCTTTCAGTTTTGTCTTATCTGCCCCTTCCCACCGTCTTGCTGTTCCCCGCCCCCTCACATGCCCAGATCATTATTTGGTCAAAACCTCAAATAGATTTCTTTGTCGTTTTCAGGATGGTATGACTGTCTGTCTCTCTTTTTTCCCCTCCCTCCCTCCCTCTCCCTTTTTCCCTCCCTCTCCCTTCCTCCCTCCCTCACTACTTCCCTCTCTACTTCCCTCTCTTTAGCTCTCTCCTCATCACATAAATTTCTCTTCTTTCTCTGTAGTTCTGGGCATCTTGGGAACCCTCAACCTCAACTTCTGACTTTTCAGTTCAGTTAAGGTACCAAGCTGTACTCAGGATCCTCCTCCTGTGATATGTCCTGTAATGTCTTTCCATGCAATGGATTAGGCAAGCTATATAGCTCATGTAATTTGATTCCCTAAAACATATGTATTATAATTTTCCTGTTATTTAAGGCAGGTATATAAATCTTATCTCTTTTATTCTCATCATGCCTTCATAGCAACTATTTCATTACTGATGGATACAAATACATAATTTTCCTTAACCATTTTCAATTTGAACTTGAGACAGATGGTTGTAACAAAAGACAGAATAACAAGAGAAAAATAGACAGTTTTATTAACCTATGCAGTACACATCATGGGAGAACAGCAATTTGAGGAGATAGCTTAGGGTCCTGACATGGGCCTACCATGAAACTGAAGCAATACCAAATCCTATCTTCATTCCAATTTTTGCAATCAGTACAGAAAGATTTCAGATATGTTGCTCAGAATAGGTACAAGTTTATTAGAATGGATAGGAAAGGGACACTCTCAAGGGAGAGTGTGGGTTCTCTCAGAGGGGAGAGGGACAGCATGACCCTCCTTCCTTCTAGTTTTATTGTTAAGTCCTAGGGAGTTTTCAAAGTCTTGCCCCAAAGTCCTCTTGACTTTTTTTTTTTTTATCTTTATTTTGTTTATTTATTTTTATGTGGCGCTAAGGATCAAACCCAGTGCCTCACATGTGCCAGGCAAGCTCTCTGCCACAGAGCTACAACCCCAGCCCCCTCTTGACTTTTGACTGACAACCTAGGAGCTGCTTAGAACCCCTCCTGGAGGATGAGGTGTTACTCAACAGAGTTGTTGGAGTTTTTTAGGAACTTGAGTTCCCTTGTTTTTGCCTAGATTTCCTGCCCCTTAATCAGGGGATTACCCTTTGAATAGCCCCTATCAAGTTTTCTTTGTGAGGTCTTAATGATTTTGCTGTCATTGTGATGGAGGGTGACATAATTTTGGTGATAAGGGAGGGTCCTGGAGACTTGGTTATAAGAGATAATAGTCCCTGAACAGTAGGGACTTAATTATGGCAGGGGAAAGTTTTGACACAGCAGGTCCTCATTTTCCAAGTGCTTGTCTGTTAGATAAGGCTCCCTTTGACTTTCAGTCACCCTTATTATCTTTTTCCTGCTCACCCACTCATGGCTGAGTAGCTGCCTAACAGTATATCCTACAATCTCTCTCCAGGCAATGGGTTTGACAAGAAGTAGGGCTTATCCAATTCGATTCCCTGATTTGAGTGTGTGTGTGTGTTGTGTGTGTGTGTGTGTATGTGTGTGTGTGTGTGTGTGTGTGCATAAAATATATATTCCAGTTTTCTTTTTATTTAAGGTGGGTAAATAAATCTGATCTCTTTTATTCTCATCAGGACTCCTTAGTAGATGTTTAGTTACTGAAGGGCTAAAACCACAATTTTCCTCAAATTCTTTTAAATTTGTAGCTGAGAAAGATGGCTATAACAAAAGAAAATAGCAAGAGAAAAACAGGTTTATCAATCCATGCAGTGCAAATCATACAGGAGAATAGCTAGGGTACTAGCTTAAATATTATTTTAACAAAAAACAATATATTTTAGAGAAGTGACAGGACAAAAGAAAAGCCGTCCCAGGCTTCAGAGGTGGGAAAACTGTAGAAAGGTAAATTATTGGGGAAAAAGTCTGCTCACAGTCATGTATAATAGCATAAAAAAAAAAGTCTTCTCACAGATTCCTCCAGCCCTGTCACCTCTGAGCTGATAAGCAAGTGTTGTGAAGAGAATTCTCTAGGTGAGAAAAGAGGAAGAAGGGTAAAAATTTTAGACCTATAGTCTGTTATAGGGCAAATGGAGAGAAAGCAAAGGCTCCCCTGCATTTAAGTGGTCTTCAACTGAATAATCCTTCATATTTTGAAAGGATATTTTTATTTCTATCAAAATCAGCCTTTTTAAAATTAAAAAAGAATATATTTTTTAAATTTTTTGCTTACACCAAGTAAAAATGTATTGTCTTTGAGGGACATCCGAACTCACTCTCTAGGGCTCTATTTAATGTATCCAGAATTACTGCCCTTGGGTCTACTCTCCTTTCCTTCCTTCTCTCCTACCTTCTCTTCTTCTCCCTTCCTCCCCTCAAGGTGGAAAAGATTCTTTCTTGTCATTAGCTGTTTTTTAAGACTGCTTTTGATGGTAGTAACTACTCTTTGAGTTTTCAGATATTCTGGGTGAGGAGAACCTGTAAGGCCAGGCTTTTTCCAATTTTTTGACTTTTAACTGACAGTTTAGGAATTTCGTGGACCACCTCCAAGACAGGATGCTGTGGTGCTCAGAGCTGGAGAGAGGCTCATTTTATTGAATGTAAACTAACAATTCCCTGCTTGTGTGTTCAGATCAAGAACTGGACTGCTGTATATAGTCTGCCTGCATAGGTATGTGTGGCCCTCCCACTGCTGGTCAGGGCAATCACCTAGGCTTTTTAAAATATAGCCCCATTGAATAACCAACTAATCATTCCAGTGAGATGCAGTATAGTGGATGATAGATTTTGCAGCTGTTCCAAAGGATGGCAACTTCTTTTCTTTTAGTTCTTTTTATCATTGCACTCAAGATATTTGAATATTCTCTAAAAAAAAGTTTTGGGTGGTGTGCCACATTATTGTATTTACTATTTACAACATCCAATTTTGGTTAAAATTTATATTTTCATTTATATTTTTTTTTCTTTTTTAGGGGGAAGGGTACTAGGGATTGAACTCAGGGGCACTCAGCCACTGAGCCACATCCACAGCCCTATTTTGTATTTTATTTAGAGACAGGGTCTCACTGAACTACTTAGCAGCCTCACTTTTGCTGAGGTTGGCTTTGAACTTGTGACCCTCCTGCCTCAGCCTCCCAAGCTGCTGGGATTATAGGCATGTGCCACTGTGCTTGGCTTTTATTTATGTTTTCTAATAGTGGAATAAATAGAGAGAAAAATCTCAAGTATTTTTCTCCTAAAAATATATATTATCTCATTATTAACTTGAACTTGAATACTTACCTTGTATTAATATTATAATTTAGTGCTTGATTTTTCTGTAGGCCTCATAGATTGTCCTTATTAGTTTTAAGGGTTTAAAACTGTCATTTTCTTTTTCTAATTTAATTTTCTAAATCATTCTGCAGTATAATTAAACATGCTAGTTTGGACTTTGTAGGGGACATCTATTTGTGTGTTTGGAATTAATCAAAATATTAAAAGAAATTCAATTAGGTTCATTTCAAGACCATTTGGTATGAAAAGCTGGGCTAACAAAGTTAAGTGTTATCTATGGTAGATCCCTAGGAAACTTCTTGGGAATTGTATATCAGATCAAAATGCTTGACAATTAACATATGGGTTGTTTCAATGCAAATAAATGTTTCTTAGGAGCTTAAATTCATTTAATTATAATGATTGTAGTACCTCTGAAATGTTTTCCCCTGTATTTATACATTTCTTTTGTTTTATAGGTGATCTTTCATCTCAAGTAAACTATTCTCAATTAGCAGAGTACAAAGTAACACAGGGGTTGTCTCTGGGTAGTTGGAATGTGAGTGGCCAGAATTTTGTTCTCTATGTGTTGTGTTACTATTTTTTTTAAATATTCATTTTTTAGTTGTAGGTGGACATGATACCTTTATTTTATTTTTTTTAATATTTGTTTTAGTTATAGGTGAACACAGTAGCCTTTATTTTATTTTTATGTGGTGCTGAGGATCAAACCCAGTGCCTCACGTGTGCTAGGGAAGTGTTCTACATCTAAGCCACAACTCCAGTCCCTGTTTTACTATTTTTATATGTTTAATAACCTTTTCCCTAATGAAGTAATTTTCATCCATATTACAGATAAGAATTCTAAGAACTGCCTTTCCAACAAATTCAATCATTTTGCTTTTATTTTTCTTTCAAGTTTGTGGTAATAAATCCCTGTATTTTGTAAAGAAAAGATAAATGATATTTCTAAATAATGAGTAATGTACAGTATATCTACTTCAGAGTACCTTGAATTTGAGTTCAGTGAACTGATCTCTAAGATATTTTCAAATTTGAATTTTCCAGCTAGTGAAATTGAATCTCAACAAGATTTGGGAATGGATGGTGCAGTTTATAATCTTTTGACATGTATTCTCTTCATATATCAGTGTCACAGGGGAGTTGGGGAGGACCAAACCTCAGTCCTTATATTAGGATAAAAGAAAATTTGAAGTCCAACACAAGAAACCATGCAAGAGAACCTGTTATAGGCAACACTTAAGTAAAAGTAAAGTGAGGCTCAAGTAAAGAGCTCTCTCAGGAAAGAGAGTAGGTCACCTCCAAGCCAAGAATGACAGACAAAATAATGCTGCCTCTAAAGTTATTGCTGCTTGATGTCTATCAGGAGAACTAGGGATCACATTCTGTATTCTTTGCCAATCAGGTTTTCAATGCCTTCAATCACAATGGATAGTGGAGTTTTTGACTATAATTGGTCCTTTCCAGAACTGCCATGGTGGCCATCCTAGTAGGGGATGTTAATGTGGGTATTGGGGTAAGTCTTCAGAAGTTACCTTACTGTGCCTGCACTACTAAAAGAATCTTCCTTCCCAGACAAATGAAGACCTTTATAATCCATAATTCCTAACTTCACATCAACCTCAATGAACCCTGAAAAGCAGGAGTCATTCCTATTAATCCTTCTGTTTTGAATATTTCCCCAATTAGCTTCTTTGGCTTCTCTTTGCTTATTCTCAAGGTCTGTGCACTGGTGTTTTTCCTCAGGTTATCTGCTACAAGTTATTTACTCATCTACCTTGACGATAACTAAAGGAAAATTCTGAGAGTAACTTTAAGTAAGCCTGTGACCTTGCATTCCACTTCTCATTACTAACTACTACCTATCAGGATGTTCTTATTTTCTTATATATACTACTCTATCTCTATTGCTTTATTTCTTATTAGTTGATTTATAGAGTTAGGTGGATAATACATAGTGAGACTATGAGTTCTTCAAGTACTTTGATAGGACATGTTTTGTATAATGTATGGCTTTCACATTTAGTTAGTTTTTTTTCCACTTTTCCCTCTGGGACCTAATTAAATTCTCTGGAGATATTTGATGGCCTTGTAACAGTGGCCCACCCATGCTTTGAATACAGCCCTTGCTGCTCTGCCACTGAAGCTTATTTTTAAATGTTTTCTTTTTCTCTTCTTTCTCTCCCCCTCCCTAATCTTGGGGTAGATAGAAACAGTATTACCCCTGTTCTCCATCTTACGAGGAATTATCTCTCTTCTAGCACACATCCACCCCAGGAAGGAAGTAATTCAGATTTAGGGAATATGGCTAGAAGATCTAAGAAATGACTGTCTCCCAACTTAACTTAACAAGTCTATTCCTGCTCTGTCAGGCCCACCTGGAATATAGCCTTTAAATCACCTTTAAAAGCCCTCTGTTCCCCAATATGGGAGAATCATAATTACAGCCTATAGGACAAGTAACTCCTGTGTCTCTCCCTTGCTAGCAAAGCAATAAAATTTTCTTTTCCTCCAAATATGTTTTTGGCCAGGCGTGGTATCGAATGCCTGTAATCCTAGTGGCTCAGGAGGCTGAGACAGAAGAATCTCAAGTTCAAAGCCAGCCTCAGCAAAGGCCAGGTGCTAAGCAACTCAGTGAGACCCTGTCTCTAAAATAAAATATAAAATAGGGCTGGGGATGTGGCTCAGTGGTCAAGTGCCCCTGGGTACAAAAAGCAAGTGCCTCAGTACCAAAAAACAAAAAATAAAAAAATAAATAAAAATTTTAAAAACCTGTGTTTTTGGATTGTGATAGGGATAAAGACTCAGCTTTTGGTAATAGCCTGGTGTGAATTAGAGTGAATTTCTCAGACCTTAATTCTCATTTATGTAAGTTCATGCTGCATTTACCCTTTGTAAATTCCAATGCCTTTTCATCAAAGTGCAGAAGTGAAAATCTTAGGCCTTTTGATGATTGATCTTATTAAATTTTCTTTCTTTTAGCTGCAGATAGTTTTAGAAAACTAACTGTATAAACTAATTAACTAGAAAAACTGAACCAAATCATTTTCTATCTGTAGAATTATATTCTATATATTTCACAATTTCCAGTTTTGAAACAAATATACAAAAGCTTTCTCTATCTTAATTGGCTATTATAGACTATCACATTGATTAATATTAAATGTTTGGAAAGAGTAATTTCAATTTTGTTTTGTGAAGTAGAGCAAATTAAATTTTAAAATAGTTTCTTTTCCATTTGTTATTATTTGCATACTTGTGCTACCCACCCACACCCACCCCCAAAATTCATGTGCTGAGTTCCTAACAATATATCTAAAATACTTGAGATGATGATTTTAGGAGGTCAGAACTTGAGGGTGTGATTAGGTCATGATGGGGCTCTTATGAGTGGTTTTAATGGTCTTATAAAACAGTCCCCAGAAAGCTAGCAATCCCCTTTTACCATATGAGGACTAAGCAAAAAGATGCCTTCTATGAACCAGGAAATTAATCTTAACCGAACTCCTCATCTGCTACTATCTTGGCCTTGGCCTTCCCAGTCTCCAGAAATGAAAAATAAATTCTGTTGTTTATATGCCACCTAAGTCTATGGCATTTTCTTATAGCATCCTGGATAGACTGACACTATCTTTAGAAGGGGTAGAGTGCACATATTCTAGAAGGCCCAGACCCAGTTTCTTCCCTATATTCTGTAATAATTTGGAGTTGGGGGAGGGCAGAAGAAGTAGGATAAAAGTTTCCCAGGAGGTCCCTTCTACTTAGACATTGTGGGTTCATGCTTTGAGCAACTCCTTCAATATATATATAGCTTATTTAAATAAGAAACCCCAAGACCGTGTTTCATTGGCAATGGTTTGGTGTAAAAGTACTGGACATGTCTTTTCAGCAGAATATTAGTTTGTGGTTCCACTGCCACCACCTCCTTATTTTGGGATGGGACTAATTGACTACTGTTCACCAACTGAGTAGAAGCAGAAAGGATCTATTATTGTAGAGACAAGATGATGAAAAAGAGACACACTTTTTCTATCCTTCTCTGTTCTCTTTCTTTGTTGAGTCTGCACAGTAGAAGGAAATGCTTTGGGGAAGGGAGCTGCCCATGAATCAGGAACACACAAAATCAGCTGCTTCAAGAATGATAAATATGTGTTGGTTATGTTAAGCTACTCTAGTTTGGGTATTTATTTGATATGCTAACTCAAATTACTTTTGGGGTTAATCATGCTTAATAAAAATATTATGCTTATTCCTTTTACTTCCTAGATACATTTTCTTGTGCCTATAAATGAAGGAAATAGCCTTATTTATATTGAGAAAACCAAGAATAAACGGTACTACGGGAAAAGATAAAAGCAGTGCCTTTGAAGCATATGTTGATATTTATATGGCACATCATTTTTTATCTCTGGAGCAATTTTCCCACCTCATGTGAGATGAATCATCCACCTTTCATGGTGCTTATTGTCACATTGGGTAACTGATTTATAAAACCCACTGCCTTGAATCCATAAGCTTTTCCCCAAACTATTTCTGTGAATGTAATTTAATGCCCTCTTAGTTTTATTTGGAATTCACTATCATGTTAGTACAGGTATTTTGTGATATACTTTCATAAATATATTGAGATTTACAAGTGGGCAAACTCCTTAAGAATACATTCCTCATGTTAGGATTTAGGGTATGTAATAAATCAGTAAGTCAGTGTATGAAAATTCAACATAATATTGGATGTATTTTTTATAATGTTGAATTGTTCTTAGGTAGTTGCAAAGTAAGTTTATATTGGCTATAAACTTAGCTATAATAATACTGTTAACAGTAATAGAGATGTTACTATAGGACAGATAATGTCAAAAGTTCAAACTTCATTCCATCTCCATAGAAAACATGAGATAGGATATAAACATTACTCTCATTTACAGATGAGTAAAAGAGGGACAGATAAGTAATACACCTAAATATCCACAAACAGCCAGCTGGTGTTCAAATCTGGAGTTGAATATTATTAGACATTACCCTACTGGGCTTCTGAATTAAGAAATTGTGGTAGCAAAGAAGAAAGTATTTATATCTTGTTCTTCCTTAATTAAAATAACCAAGCCTACAAAAAATAAATAGACATAACAACAGTGAAAATTATGAAACAGAAACATAATGATAAATGCACAGGGTTGCTGATTTATGACAATGCAACATATAATTTGTGGTTCCACTACCACCACCTCCTTATTTTGGGATGGGACTAATTACACCATTGATAATGGTGTAAAAGTGATATGCATTCTGTAGAAACCATATGCAAGTTTTGAATTTAATGTGCATTTCTGTGTATGTGTGTGCACATGCTCACTGGGGTTTGTACCCAGGGCTGTATGTATGCTAAGCATGTGCTCTACCTCTGAACTTCAACCCCAATCCAGAATTTTGAATTTTGATCTTTCTTAGGGTAGCAATATGCTATAAGATAATCTCTCATGATGTTGGGCAGTGTCACTGAGCTGCAGCTCCAAATCAGTCACTTGATCATAAGGATAAATAAGTGATACTGTACAGTGCCATGAAACTATGATGTTTTGTAGATTGAGAATGTTAAATGTATTTTCAACTTATGATATTTTAAACCTAGCGTGGGATTATTGGAATGTAAACCCATCAAAAGTCAAGGAACACACAATGCCACTATAGTGATATTTAATCTGAGTAACAGAATAGATGAATAAGAACTCACAGAATGAAAATAGGAGCTACCCCATTGGGTACTTTGCAAATGTAACATCATTTAATTCCCTCCAAAAAGCAACTAATAAAATAGTTTTTATTATTGACCTTTAAAGCAAAATAGATAAAGCACAAGGATGTTAAAGAACTTTCTTCTCAGAGTAAACGTAAGAGCTGGAATTCAAACCAGGCCTTTTTTAGTGCAAAATAGTAGAATTTTCTCACTCATTATCTATGTGGTATGCTCATCTAGGAGAGAGAATAGTATGGAAACAACTACAGAAAATAATATGCTAAGACTCAATCATCTTGGATTGTTCAGAATACAGAGATCTTAGAAGATGAAAGAGGCCTGGCAATCAGGAGGTGGATTGTTCATAGAAGATATAAAACATTATACTAAGGAATTTTTTTCTGTTCAAAGGACAGGATGGAGATGCTGTACCATCTTAGAGGGTGGGACTAACAATTAAACTTGGGAGCATCCTCCTGTGAATGAAGGAGAAAACAAGAAGAGTTTCATTCTAATAAGAGAGAATCAAAATAAATTAATTAAGAAGTATAGAACCTACTATATGTTTAATATTAAGCCAAGAGTTAATAAATGCAAAGAAATGTGAGCTGTGGTCTCTGCAATTTAGTACCTTGGATTAAGCTAGTTCACTTGGGAAGTTTAGAATTTTGGGGGTCAAGGCATCATTGGATACTGATAATAAGCAACAGAAAACTCCATGTTAAAAGTTGACTTTTAGCATATCTTTCTCACTCTCTCTTGCCACATCTAAACTCTACTAAGTTGCTAATATATACAAAAGTGACCCATAGCAACATTAAATGGTTGTCATCTACAAATTAAAACTGGGTGATTTGGGTAAAAAAACAACACATAAGAGATTGAATTTCACAAAGTATTTGTCTTAGCTGTGCTTCTTCATAGTGAAATAACCCTGTAAGAGTAATAGTTTATTCTTGGCTATATTCCTAGAGATTTACACTAAAATTTCCCCTTGAAAACAAGGGTTCAAGGGACCATCTGATTACCAGTGGGGAGCTATGCTATACACCAGAAAGTCAATCTAAGTAAAAACACATTTAAGGGGCAGGGTTGTGGCTCAATGGTAAAGCACTAGCCTAGCACATTTGGGGCGCTGGGTTCGATCCTCAGCACCACATAAAAATAAAATAAAGGTGTTGTGTCTAACTATAACTAAAACATAATATTTGGAAAAAAACCACTTAATAGCATTTATTTCCCAACTCTCCTTCACTAAGTAGCACAAACATAAGTTCAGCTGAAGTGACTGCCTTTTGGTTCAAACATGCCCACTGCTGCCTGTATTAAAGATACTCCCTGATATATGGTTATGGATCTTAAAACCTAGGCTTCTCCAGCCAAGAACAATTGATTTGGAGGAGAACACATTAGTAATCCAAGGACAACCAAGATGCAATTAAGGCTTGTCATTCGAGGTTTCATTTAATCAGAGGTTATTTTAATTTTATCACATGTATTCCTATTCATTTGTTTTTATTTTTTTCTAGAACTTGAACTCAGAAATCATTGTTCCATGGAAGTTATTACTGAGTGGGTGGCTATGTGGGAGCATGAGCCTGGAGAGTGAGCAGACAAAGCTGGTGGTTAGAGGAATGGCTGAACATGCAGAAAGAGCAGACACAAGAAACTAGCTATACCTCAGATGCAGTAGGTTTCTCAGTAGCTAACAGATCCTAATTCTTTGCAAAATGTTCATGCTGTTGCTCATGAATTCAATAAAAATCTCTGTAGCTTAAAATAATCTCTTTCATTCCATGAAATACTTTGAGTAGGTTTATGATCCTTGAAGCCAAAAGTATCTTGGCTAAAGCACATATCAGCTGAGGGTAGGGGGAATGTGTTAGCAAGTAGGTGAATCTCGCCATTGGGACAGATTCCAGACTACTATCTGTTGCACTTGGGTGCTGTTTTACCTGCAAAGTAACATAAGAGTAAATATAAACATAACCTTTTTATCTAGGCCTTCAATTTTTGAAATTAGAATCCATGTAATGTCGAACAGAAACTGTCCATATTAGTTAGAGTAACTCAAGTTGCTTTAATAGGTAAGTCTGGAGATCTCTGTAGCTTAACACAATAGAAATGTATGTTCAAGCCATATAGAATAAAAATAGGGAGGCATGCATAGTAGTACTCTATGAACTACATAGTCATTCAGGGACCTAAGCTGTCAGAGGATCTGACATTTTTAATATATGACTCTGAATGTTGGTTGGCAGGCAAGAGAAAGAGAGAAGTTGGAAACTAGAGAGAAGACTCTGTGGGTTAAGTTTGAAAAGGTCATGCATCATTTGTGTCTACATTCTGGTGACCAGATTTCAGTTGTAAGGCCATGCATGCTTGTAAGAAAGTCTGGGGAATAAAGTATAGCTGTGTGCCTAGCAAGAATGGAAAGTTTAAAGAATAACCAACCAGTTTGTACTGTGATGCCACTCAACTTCTACTATCATATTACCTTAAAATGCCCTCATTGTTAAACCACAATATGATACTGAACACATAAATATATTATGCATATATTATCTTTTACTTTTTAAAAAGGCAAACTCTCATTCCCCATTCCAGCAAACTATTCAAAACAACTATTCAGAGCAACTGCCATCCTAAGATGTAGTTATTACAAGAAATGGGAGATCATTTTAGATCATTCGCAGTGTATAAAGATATTGCATCAACGATGCTGAGACAAGGAGTCTTCCTGATAAACCATCTGAGACGAGGAGATTGCATGGAAATGAAAAAGAGATTGAAATGTGTTTTTAGAATACTTAGAAGTAATTACTGATAGAATAAATGCCACATGTATCCCTGTCTAAATCCCCAGTGGAACAAGTGAGCAAAGGAAAAACGATAGCTGTGTAGGACTGAGGTCTATTCTGGTGCAGCACATGCTTCTACAGTGTGAATTAACTCATCTGTTACTTGCAAATGGGGTAATGAATGTCAGCGTAATGTGGAAGTCTCACTGATGTATACACTTTCTCCCCCAGCTTGTTAAGATTCTGTGCCATCATGTAATATAGTTAAACACAAAGTAAACTTCATGGCTGATTACAACAAATAGTTATTTCTCTGTCCGCAATGCCCATGCACATTGTGATCTCCTACAAGCATTGGTGAGATCATAAACTCTTATCTTGACCATGTTATGTGCAGGATTTCTTACTGTGGCTTATTTATACTGGAAATGTGTCTCTTTTTTGTTGGACCAAGACAATATTGTATTAAGTTTATTTTCACTAATGGTTGAGATCCAGAGTTATAGTTGTATGTTTTGTATAGTCTGCCCTCAATCCTATTTTTCTCATAAACCTTATTATTTTTATTGATGTTGCAGAATTTGAAGTTCTCAGCACTGCGTATATTTCATTACAAGAGCTGAGCCTTTCTTTGCAGTTCCAAGTGCCAAAAAACCAATCCAAACTACTGAGAAGAAAATGAAAATATATTAAATCATCTAGGCAGAATGCCTAGGGGTTTCTCTGGCATCAGGCATAGTGTAGTCATGACTGAAAAGCAGTTTTGGGGGTAACTATCCTTTTTTCCCATCTTTTAGCTGCACTTTCCTCAATGGACTTTTGATTAAATGTGTGGTTTCTCTATCAGGCACATAATGTGGGTGTTATCAGACTAAGGCGTGTTTTTATGATGTTATGATATATACCAGTCTGAAATACCTTGTAGGAAAGAAATGGTACAATTAAAAGAGAGATTAAGGAGCCTATAATATTAAAATTATTTACAAGTTTAGGCAAGTTTTGAGGAGGGAAGGAAAGGTACTACAGGCAGAGGGGAAACCATTTTATCTCAGGGCTGAAGGAATAAGGGAAAAACTGGTTCCCCAGATCAGTGAGTGAGTACTGCAGTGGAAATAAAGGGCCATTAAACTAAGCTGTGGCCTGTAAGAGAAAACACAGCCACTCTCAACCTGCAGCCCAGCAGAGAAAGATCTAACTGAATGTAAAAAATGGCAGTTGCCATACTTTATGGAGTACAAGGGTCCAGAGCAAGGTAAGAATTAGGTGTACAGAGGAAATGGAGAGTATCCTACAAGCCAGTTCATCCATTTTTTTTTTTTGAGGGTCACATAGTAATACTGGCATTTTCCATTATTTATTTATTTGTTTGTTTGTTTTATTTATATGTGACAGCAGAATACATTATAATTCTTATTACACGTATACAGCACAATTTTTCATATCTCTGATTGTATCCATAGTATATTGACACCAATTCATGTCTTCATACCTGTACTTTGGATAATAATGATCATCACATTCCGTCATCATTAATTACCCTCTGCCTCCTCCCTTTCCCTCCAACCCTCCTGCCCTGTCTAGAGTTCGTCTATTCCTCCCATGCTTCCTCTCCCTATCCTACTATGAATCAGCCTCCTTATATCAGAGAAAACATTCAGCATTTGGCTTTTTGGGATTGGCTAACTTTACTTAGCATTATCTTCTTTAACTCCATCCATTTACCTGCAAATGCCATGATTTTATTCTCTTTGCTGAGTAATATTCCATTGTGTATATATGGCACATTTTTTTAATCCATTCATCTATTGAAGGACATCTAGGTTGGCTCCACAGTTTAGCTGTTGTGAATTGTGCTGCTATAAACTTTGATGTGGCTGTGTCCCTGTAGTATGCTGTTTTTTAAGTTCTTTGGGTATAGACCAAGGAGAGGAATAGCTGCGTCAAATGATGGTTCCATTCCCAATTTTCCAAGAAATCTCCATACTGCTTTCCATATTGTCCGCACCAATTTGCAGTCCCAACAACAGTGTATGAGTGTGCCTTTTTCCCCACATCCTCACCAAAACATATTGTTGTCTTTGTATTAGCTGCCATTCTGACTGGAGTGAGATGAAATCTTAGAGTGGTTTTGATTTACATTTCTCTAATTGCTAGTGATGATGAACATTTTTTTTCATGTATTTGTTGATTGATTGTACATCATCTTCTAAGAAGTATCACTTCAGGTCCTTGGCCCATTTGTTGATTGGGTTATTGGTTTTTTCAGTGCTTAGTTTTTTGAGATTAGTGCTTTATCTGATGTGTGAGGGATAAAGATTTGCTCCCAAGATGTAGGCTCTCTATTCACCTCACAGATTGTTTCTTTTGCTGAGAAGACACTCTGAGTAAATAGATTATTTTGTCTTTCATTAGCCTCCTGAGTTTTAGAGAAAAGTCTCCTTGGGCTCTACTTGGGTCTTAGATGCACATATCATAAGGCCAGGGAAATTTGGTGATTGGGTTGTATAACCCTGTCTGTGTAGATGTCTGATAGTGTGACTGACAACCTGACCAAGAGCTCATGAATTAGGGAGGATTTTTCAAACAATAACTTTTGTAGATCCATGAAACTGACAAGATCTGAGAGCAAAATGATGTATCTGGGGTGTGATTTTAAGACACTAATTTTCCCTGTTGGTGACTTATTCCAGTAGATTTCAAGTGTTTCATACTCAAACCAAAGAAATGATTCACTTTCCAGAGAGGAGGAGGAATGATGAATACTGAGGATTAAATACTATGTATTAATGTAGTGTTTTCTTCAGGAAGATAACCTATCCCTTTCCAATATGAATACATAACAAATTGGGTGGGTTTTATTTTTTTTGCATAAAGGTCTATTCCTTTAGTTTGATGGACATTGACGTATGACAAAAAAATATTCTTTTTGAACAAACAAAGTCACCCTGGGAATATAATGGATGCCAAGTTGATTCGTCTTCTATACTTTTCCATAGCATGGAGGAAAAGAATAATACATCCTCACTCCCTTAAAAATATTTATATTCTCAAAGTCTAACACAAAATTGGAAAAGAATAGCTGGTTAATGCATGCTTCATAAAATGGTCAATTAGCAGAGTAAGAGTTTCCATATTGCATTTTGTGTAGAATTCCCCAGTTATGCTGAGGAAAATAGAGAATAACCTGCCTTAGAGGGTGTAGTATCATGATCTATATGCTGAATAGTTTTCTCCTGATGGAATAATCTACATTAATTCCAAATGAAAGCTAAGAATGAAAATGATTTGCTATTAATCAATTTGTTATTATTTTAATAGTCTTTGCTACAGAAAAATGTAGCAATAGTTTATTAATACTTTTCTAATGTGAGTACAAACAAATTATTTTTCACATAGGATCTGTTCCTTTGGTTTGATAGCTCTATGACAAATACAGTTTTTTTTAAAAGTCACTCTTGGAGGATGACGAATGTCTAGCTGATTCCTCTCCCTACCCATTCTTTTTTCCACAGAAATTTTTACCTCCTGTTAGTTGCTCCTGAGTCCCCTCCCCCCCCCCCCCCCCCCGCTCAGTCTTGTGAGAACACAGTTGAAATGATTTAGGGTAGAAGAACTAAGAATTATAGATAGAGTGAATATAAATTTTGCATATCAAATGGAAACCAGAAGCTTATTGATTTAAAGAAAATACATGTATTTCTGAGTCTTTCTGTAATACCTGACACAGGGACAGTCAAATGTTTCAGCTTGACTGAAAAGAATTCTTTTAACTTTAATTTGCTTTTTAAGCTGTTATCTCAGTCTTTTCAAGAGTGCTGAGGGGTTTCTATTTTAAATTCTCTGGTGAGACAGCTTGTTCATTCTCCATGAAAGAAAAGAGTCACCACAGTGCTCCTTTGAGAAGTCCAAGCCTCTTTCTGAGGTGAGAAAAGCTTGTCTGCTGGAGTCCAGTTTGTCAGGGGATGATGGCTTTCTTCTGCTTGGTTTTTACCTAAACTCATCTGTCTGGCAAGAGTTTTTATTTTTGAGTTGTTTTCCACTTTGAAGTAGAGTATTTTAGTCATAGAAAAGGCTTGGATAGAGTTAATAGGAATGAGATAAATGGCAAGTTTCTCTCTCTGGTAGAATAACTTTTGACCCCTCTCAAAAGAATTAAGCCTAGGGATGAAACTTTTTTCATCTGAGCAGAACTTTCCGGGAGGAATAATACTGTAATTCTTTGCTATGGTTTGGATATGGCTAGGCCCCAGAGGTCCCCAATATATGAGTATTGAAAGATGCTCTGACCTTTTTAGAGGTGGAGCCCAGAGGGAAGTGATCTGGTGATGAAGGGGGTTAATGCTGGTCTCCTAGAATGGGTTAGGTCTTGCATTAGTGGATCTCTTCCATGAGAGTGAGTTGCTATCAAAGAGCAAGCCTGGACCCTCCTAATCTCTTGCTTTCTCTCTTCCACCTGTGTCACTTGATGCTCTGTCACATGCCCTTGTCATCTGCCATGTTGTGACATAGCCAGGAGGCCCTCATCAAAGAAGCAGATAGGGCTGCTTGATATTGGACTTTCAGCCTCTAAAATAGTGAGCTAAATAAACCCCTTTTCTTTATAAAAGCACCCAGTCTCAAGTATTTTGTTGAAGCAACAAAATGGCCTTAAAAAACCATTCTAGAAGTGAAGAAAGACATTTCCTGCTTTCCAAACATTCTCTCCCAGTGTTCTTACTGTTTTATCTTTAGCCATTCTTATACTCCAGGGACTTACAGTCTTTGCATTAGAATGAGTTATGTCTACAGAATACATTAACAACCACTATGTTCTGTGTTTAAGATAGAAAGAAGTGTTATGAAAGGAACCATAAAATAAGGAAGAATCTTTTAGTGATGCTAAGTTCTTTGGAGAAAGTATATAAAATATTTATTTATGCATACTATGTTCTATATTTATCAGTGTTTAATAAGATGCCTCTATGATAAACTCTTTGGTAAAGGTAAATTAAAATATTGTGGGAATGAACACCATTTGGTCCTATTAAACTTACAGTAGCATTGCCATTAGTATATAATAATATTTAAAACTTACTCAGTTTTTCTTAATTTCAGGAAACTGTCTACCAAAAAAAAAAAAAAAAGATGTTGAATAAAATGTTAAATTCAGTTCTACTGTTACCATGACAACTGCAAAGAAGGGAAAAAGTCTGTGTTCACTTTTCATGGCTGGATTCACATTATGTCTTTGTCTTGCTCCCTGGTGGTCCTGGATCACCCAAGGTGAGAGTAGTATGTCTGGTTCAATCAGGAGAGATTGTTGTTTGGAAACACCCTGCAGCATCTCCTGCAGGTGGGTGTGGGGTAAATTTCTATCCCTCCCCACAATCCCCATTAGCTTTTCAAACTTTCACAGTGAGCAGGAAAGGACATTTGTCACAGGTGGGGTCCTATGAGTCTCAGAGGCCTTAAATAGTTTTATTAAATTACTATCTGTTTAAATAGCTTGAAGTTATTTTTAGTATGTTCATTTATCTGCTGGACAGGTCATATCTAAAATTCTCACTTCAAGTAACTAAAATTGTGAAATATCCCCAATCCCTTTTGCCTGTGAAAGGATATTGCTGGGAAGTATTTTGATGCTTACTTCAGATTTTCCAGTGTGCTTATTTGCTTACGGGACTATTTCATCAAATCATTCCATCTTGGCTAAAGTCTGACTAAATTTACATTATGCTATTGAACACCCCCCAATGTGTGTGCTGTCCTTAATGCTTCTGTGAATGACTTGTAGGAAGAATTTATGGATTCAAAAGTAGAAATTGATAGATGCTGTATCAGGTAACCATTAAGATAGTTTACCTAGTATGAAGGAGATATATTTTCATAGAATACCAAGGACTGCTGACATTTTTTCATTTTGTGTTTCATTCTTTTCCCAGAACAAATAAACAAATAGTAATATTTTTATCTTAAAAACAATTATATAAAATGCATGACTGATATTCTAGCTAAGGATACTTTCAGTTGGATATGCTGATAAAATAGTTAAATATCAAAAGTACAAACAATTCAAATATCTTACATCTCAAAATAATTCCTCCTTGTGTAACATTTGCTGCCCTGTGTAATGGATGTTGATGAGCTTGTGTCAGTACAGCTTGGAAATAATGGTTCATACACTCCATGAAATCCCTGGAGCTGGGAGGAATTTATAGCATCTGATTGATTTCCTTCATTCAAGGCAGCATTGGACCTTGGTGTTGCCAACAGAGAGACTGTCATCTTTTTTATGTGAAGGACAGAACAGTCATAATCTGCCCCTTATAGTTGATGTCGAGTCAGATTTCAAGAATTCTTCAAATCTAAAATGACTATTGGAGTTACGGATTCTAACAAGTCCGTATTAATCTAACATGGAAACCCTGGTGCTATGGAAGAGTGTTTTCAAATCTACATGCTGGTGGATTATAGATTGCCTAAGCTATAATTCCTCAGGTTTGTCTTATACTGGGAAATTATTCAGCAAATATTTGTTGCACTCTGTGTATAGTATATTTGGTATTTCTGATTCATATGAAGAAGATAATTTTCATGGTATCCTTGTCCTCACAGATGACGGACTGAAGGAATAATGTGTCTAATGATACCTATGTCGCATGAGGATGGGGTGAAGAAAATGACATGAAGATTAAGTCTTCCAAAAACATTCCTTTAATTATTGGATTTTTAAAAATATCACAAAGGTTTAAATAAGAAAACAAATTGTGGAGTTTAAAAGAGAAAGATCATGGCTGGGGATGTGGCTCAAGTGGTAGCATAGTCACCTGGCAAGTGTGCAGCCTGAGTTCAATCCTCAGCACCACATACAAACAAAGATGTTGTGACTGCCGAAAACTAAAAAATAAATATTAAAAATTCTCTCTCTCTCTCTCTCTCTCTCTCTCTCTCAAAAATAAATAAATAAAGATCACTGGATAGTGTTAACATGTAGCATGGTACTGAAAGGCAATTAGCAACACACACACACACACACACTTTATATAGGTGTATACACACACACACACACACACACACACACACATATATATATATATATATATATATATATATATACACATAGAGAGAGAGAGAGAGACACACACACATATAGAAAGAGATAATACAGAGAATGGAAGTAATACTTGTTTTGTTGTATTTATTAATAAGAGTAACAAAAAATACCTGAGTATTTCCAATGCATTAATATGCTTAGTACTAAGAATTTTACATGCATTGTCTCATTCAGTTCCCAAAATAATAATAATTGAGTTGGTTTGTAACTATTTCAATTTTGAATTAAAAAAAATCAAGGCTTAGAAATTGAAGCTCTTACCTCAAGTCACACTAGTGGTGAATGTTAGAGCTCAGATTTTGATCCAGTAAATCACATGAGCATCAGCATAGAGTTCAGTTCTTTCAGTCTGAATGATAAGGAATGTGGAGGTTCAGGCTACCAATAAAACTAAGAGTGAAAATAGCCTGTGGACTGTGGTGTGTAAATTGTGCCCTTCAAACCTGTCTCATACTCAAAGTGTGGTCCATGGATTTCTGTCATTTTAAGAATTCTTTGTGTTCTAGTTCTGATGCACCCTGCATGTAGGTTTGAGTCCATGCCCAAAACTTGGATAGCAATTTGGTAGTCTATTGAATCTAAGAACAATTGACAAGGACCATTGTGTATGATTTTCTTTTACTGTTTCTAGGATTATATTTTTGTCATTTTGATCATTTTATTCTATAGTGATCATGGATTGATTTAGAAAATTTCAAACCAAACAAAAATATAGTGTTTTCCACCAGATAATTTAAGAAGACTGAAGTAAAATGAAAGCCATTCTGGTTCAATTGGTTTGTATTTGTGTTAGTCAGCTTTTCATGGCTGTGATCAAAACAACTTATAAGAACAACTTAGAAAAGAAAGATTTAATGGTTAATAGTCTCAACTGATGGTTGACTGGCTCTAGAGAGAAATGTCATGGTGGAGGGGCAATGCAGAGAACAAGTCCTCAGTTCATGACAGCCAGTGAACAGAGAGAGAAGGGGAAAGGGACTGGGGGTGAGTTAAAACCCTTCAGGGCATACCTCCTGGTGACCTGCTTCTTCTACCTTGGTCTCATCTCCTACTAATTCATTCAGCCTTCTCTGATTTAATCTACTGATGAGGTCAGAACCCCTATGATTTAATCACTCTCCAAAAGTTCTTCTAAGCACTTAAGACTTTTGGAGGACATTCAAGATCCAAACATAATACTATTATTTTTTTTCAGTGGGTTTAATTAATTAGGAAAGTTTCCAAGATTAAAAACAGGAATGTTTTAGTCAGATTTTAGTCACTGTGATCAAAAGATCTGACAAGAAAAATGTAGAGAAGAAAAACTTTATTTGGGTTCACAGTTTTAGACATTTAGTCTATGGTTGGCTGACTCTACAGTTCTGGGGATGGGGAACATCATGGTGGAACATCATGGTGGAAACGTGTGGTGGAGGGAAGCAGCTTAGAACATGTCAGGTAGGAAGAAGAGAGAGAGAGTTCTGCTCAACAAGGGACAAAAGAGAAGCTCCAAGGCACAGCCCCAGTGACTTACCTCCTCCAGCTACATCCTACTTGCCTACAGTTACCACCCAGTTAATCCAGTCAAGTGAATTAATACACTGATTAGGTTGCACAATTACAGTTAATCATGTCACCTCTGAACATTCTTGCCTTTTCCCACACATGAGCTTTTGTGGGCAACACACATCCAACCCCTGTCATGGAATATGTTAGCTAAGATCTTGTACTATGCTTATAGAGCATGATAGATTTTCAATCAAAAGCACTGAACACGTTACCCTAAGAATAAAAAAACAAGAGTGATATAACAGATGTGTCACTGCATCTTACTCCAGTGAACATTTTAATTCAAGGAACACTATTGAAGTCAGACACCTTTTTCTATCAGGGTCTCTTTTCAGTTTGCTTTTGTAATTCACTTTTAAGAATAAACAAAGAAAATTATATGAAAAAGCCTAATGTCAGGGGATCTATGCAAAAAAAAAGAATTGTGAAGAAGTTCTTGGAGTCTGTATGAACTGAGATCCATTTTTGCAGTAATTGTGAGTGAAAATGAACATTTCAGAGTGATGTTTTCAGTACATACGTGGAGGAAGGGCTCTGGGGCTCAATACCCAGGATTTCCTTGCTGAAGACAGCCAGGGGAGGATTTTGAGCAACTCAGAGGCAGCATTAGCTGCTGCCTTGGGGGACTTCAATTTGATATGCTGTTTTGCTAGCCTGTTCTTTGAGGTATTCCCTCGTTCTTATAACTTTCATACCTTCAAGGCTCCTTCAACTCTACACAGACAGTTCCTCTTGATCTTTTTTCAGTATACAAAACTTCTTTCTTCTAAGACCTGAATTTCCATCTATTTTTCACAGAATATTCTAGAAGGCATCTTTCATAGAATATTCTTACCCAAATGCCAAACTATTTCAGCAGTCTCCAGTACTACATTCCTAGAAGTTAGAATCTTTCCTTCCTTGTGTTCCAAATGACATTATTTTCTTACCATATTCCTCTGTCCCAAATTCTGAAACTTTAGTGGATATTATCTCATCTGTGTTTTAAAGGAAAAAAGAAAGAAGAAAAATAATTTTACTAAATGAGTAATTTGTAAAGATTCACTGTGCACCTACTATATATAAGGCACTCTGAGCATGAGAAAAACAAAATTTGGGTTATTTACCTATTTGGTATTTATTGGGAAAGTCACTGTCATACATATTATTAAGAATAATCCTAAAGCATATACAATGTACTGCTTTAATCAGAATAGTAAAAAATATGAATCAAAGTTCCATTTTCTTGTACTCCAATTGATCACATTGAATACTCTGCAGGAAAGCGCACCCCACTCTAAAGACTGCAGTTCAAAGAGAAGAGCATGAGGATATTAGGCTAATATAAGTAGAAATTATGGGTCATAAAAGTTGTAAAATGATGTGGAGAGATTAAAGAAAGCTATCACTTTTTTTTTTTTTTTGTAACAGGGATTGAACCCAGGGGTGCTGAGCCACATCCCTAGCCCTTTTTATATTGTATTTAGAGAAGGGTCTCACTGAGTTGCTCAGGGCCTCACTAAGTCTCTGAGGCTGGCTTTGAACTCACAATCCTCTTGCCTCAGCCTCCTGAGCTCTTGGAATTGCAGACCTGTGTCACTGCACCCAGCTGAGCTATCACTTTAAACTAATGAAATCTAAGTGTTTGTTTCACAGCACTGAATGTATGGCTCTGGAAATTAAAACAAATTAACAATGATATTGCACAGTAATATTATGAGCAGAGGTTGGCAATCTTCTCCTGAAAAGGCCCAGGTAGTTAATATTTGAGGCTTTGCAGAACATATTGAATGAATGCCACAGAGGCAATAGATAAAGGAATAGGCTGGCTTGTATTTCAGTTACCTGTGGGCAACAGCTTGCTGGACCCTGATAAAGACTCCTGGCTTTGGAATTAAACCAGGTGGCACATTCTGGTATGAACAGTAATTGTATCTTATGTCCTATAAACATAAGACTCTATAAACTCTCCTGGCCTGTTTCTTTAGTAACAGCCCAAGATAGACCAGGTGCACTTTGTAGTCTACATGTCATCACCCGGGAACTTGTTAGACGATCATAGGCCCTACCTACCCAAGGCCTCACTGATTCCAGAATCTGCATTTTAACAAGCTCCTTGGAATATCTGCACATTTGAGGTGGAAAAGCAACAGGTAGCTACTGATGGTGAACCTAATAGACAGAATTTTGAATTGTATGGTTAGCGGAAATGATGCCCTAAAGCACTCTCCATAATGAAGCTAATGTAATCACTCTTTCACTTTCCATCCACCCATGCCTGTGTTCCTAATACAGAAATCCAATTCCTCAGAAAACTCAGAATCTAGTGAAAGCTACAAAGATATTGTAAGCAATTGTCTTGGAATGACGAATAAAATTTGGTCATGAGTGATCGGGGATAAAGCATATGAGAGTCGCTGCAGATTGTGTAGTGAACCATTTCCATCCTGTGATTAATGCCTCATTAAGTGGGTTTATCAAATCAAGTAGAAAGAGAAATATTGGCTTACCTCCTGCTGGTATTTCTTTCATCTTCTTTGAACTCTGAGATTATTTTTCATTGTTTGGCTGTGGTAAGCAGAGTTAATAGATGTTATTAGAATGGGGATAGCCACTATCTTTGAAGTGAAAAAAGCGTAGAGATATAATATCATGTTGGAGAAAATTTTGTTTTAATGACTTAAGCCCCCCATACAATGTTCTTAATAGTTAGAAATTTACACATAAATGCTGCATTTTTTCATTTTAGTTGTATGATGTATAAATAGAAATAACATACTGAATTATTTTATTTTTTTTCTGTAAACTTAAGCTTCTGGTTTATGTTAAAACAATGACCCAATCTCTGGGTTTGGAGACTTAACCACAATTTTAGTACCTCTTTTTTTTCTAAAAAATCCACATTCCATAAAGAATTTCACAGTGTAAGGTCACCGCTAACAAGAATATCAGAGGAACATCATCTCAGAGTCTGAACCCCTCTGTGACTGTTTTGTCAGCTGTTAAATGAGAATAAAGCCTGTTCTTCTAGTACATTGTGAGACAGATGATAAAGGTCACTGTGCTCTTGGAAAGAAGGATACTGTATAAATCTCACTATCTTATTTCAACCTTTTAAACAGGTAGCAGGGACTGTCAGGAGCAAAAATGGAGACTTGGAGAAATGACTGGCAGATTTGAAACAGTTTGCAATTAATTCTTTGAAAAACAATAATGCAAGTTGATTTCAGAGTATTCTCCAGCCATGCTGGGTGATCACACACTATAGCTAGAGGACATTTTGTCAACGAATGACCACAGGTACCAAGGAGAAGGGGAGGAGTGGGCAGGAGAAGGATTTAATGGGTATAGAGATTTGGATTAGGATGATTCAGCCTGTGATTGCAGTACATTTAAGAGAACTGATAAAACAGGAATTTGGAGATATATATTGAACAGAGTTTCTGAAAATTTCCAGAAATTTAATTTCCAGCAAATCTCAGTTATGTTGCTTGATGTTTTTGATAATTCCACACAGGCCTTTATGTTGTGGGAATCCCAGGTGGTCATGCTCATGAAAGAACTCAGTGTAGGGAGCTTGCACTCAAAACTATTAATTCATTCATTCTTCTAGCCAGAAAGTCTGATACCAGAATCCATTTGATGTATAATACTTACATGAAACAAAGAGTTAATTGATCTCCTTAATACACTGATGCTAATTCCTTACACACATTGTTGTAAGCAAGTACCCTGCAGGTCTTTTTAAATACCTGTTTTACAAAGGCTGTCTTCCCTTTCCATTCACTCAACAAACCCCTCCAAAAATGTGGTTCTTAATCCCATTATTTTATGCAGTACTAATCTTGGTGAGTTACTCAACAGTGCTAGCACTGTTAAGTATTTTTCTCTTCATGAAACACTTTCTTTGGACTCTTAAAATACCAGAGTTTCCCATGGCCACATCAGGTTCTGTCTCCTTACTAGGTATGGCTGCTTTGGAAGTACATTTGTAGTCAGGTTATTATGAACCAGCTCTCTTATGACCAGCCCAAAATGTGGACCACCCATTCTGGTTTTTATTCGTAGCTTCAGACTGATAGGGAATGTGTCTTACTTAGCATCTTTTATTAGATGTTTGATAGACAACCAATATGTAACAATCTCAACTAAATTCTTGAACTTAGCTTAATATGCTTTTAAAAATTTTTATACTATACTGTGCTGGGACTATTACATTCCCTCTCAGCCTCATTTCATTTTGAAATTTTATATAAATATATAAGATGTGTGTATAATATTGCTGCAATTAAACACAACTATATGCATTAGTGTGTTATATACATCTATACATATAGCAATTGTATGTATATATGTGTATATATTTAAACAGGTACATATACATATATGTATATATATACATATATGTATATGTTTATATGTGCATAAATATGTGTGTGAGTGTTGTATATAACAATTGTGTTTCTCCTCTACTGGATTATTATTGTTATTATTATTATTATTATTATTATTATTATTATTATTATTATTTATTTTTTGGTACCAATGATTGTACCGAGGGATTCTTAACCACTGATCCACATCCCATGCCTTTTTTAATTCTATACTTTAAGTCAGGGTCTCACTAAGTTGCTTAGGGCCTCTCTAAGTTGCTAAGATTGGCCTTGAATTTATGATCCTCCTGCCTCAACCTCCTGAGCTAGTGGGATTACAGGTGTGTGCCACTGTGCCAGTTTCGCTACTGGATTATAAATGGAGTATTTTTTTGTTATTATTCTAGTGTGTCATATACTTACATAATACCTAATGTACACTTAAAGTATTCAGCTTTAATCTAGTGTAGTTCATTTATTACTTGATACACTGAAAAGAACCTAGGCTTAAGCCACATAGTCACAGAGACTTGACTTGCATCCCTAGGCATCTGCCTATACCTGTGTTATTTAAGGTAATTGTGTAATTTCTCTGAGTCCCCCTCTAATCATCTTGGTATCACTTATGAAATTACCTCCAGCATAGAGTCCTTGGTAGGATAGAAATATTGCCACACAGTTGAGGTCTAGCACAGTTCCTGATACAAAAGCACAGCAGATACTCTAAGTTAATTCATTACCCCTTTTCTAGGTCTATATTTATTTTCCCATCAATTGGTCTAATAGTGTGTAATCAGGAAAAGTGTGTGAGATACTGTCCTAGGTGCTGGGGATCCAGGGAGGAACAAACAGCTCCAAGTCTCTGCTTTTGTGGTTACTTACATGTTCACTCAAGGAGGCAGACATGAAATAAACAAATACATCTACTAAAGTTGACACTGCTCTCTGTGAGTGCTAAGAGGAAGATAAAGTCTTTTTTAATAAGATATCATTCATTCATGCAGTGGGAACACACCATACCAAAATGTGGAGGGTGAGTATTGAGGTGAAGCTGAGCAACATCCAGATGGGAATGTATTTGAATGTCCATGAAGGAATTTACAGTGAATTTTGGGAGAAAAAAAGAATGACTTTTTTAATAGGCAATAGGAGAAGTTGTGGGGTCTTCATGTCACTGTGGAGACTTTAGGTCTTCTCTGGATAAGAGGGGAGTCATGGGAGCAGAGCAGATCTGAGAAGAGAAGTGATATTGTTTGACTTAGGCTTACATAAACTTTTTTGGGGTGGCACATGCCTGTATTCCCAGTGACTCAGGAGGCTGAGGCAGGAGGATCCCAAGTTCAAAGCCAGCCTCAGCAACTTAGTGAGCCCCTAAGCAACTTAGTAGGACCCTGTCTCAAAATAAAAAATAAAAAGAGCTGGGGATGTGGCTAAGGGGTTAAGCATCTCTGGGTTCAATCCCTGGTACCTAAATAAATAAATAAACAAACAAAACATGTGGGCTGCAATGTGGAGGGCAAACTTCAGTAAGCATAGACTGAAAATGGGAAGCAGAAAGAAGTCTACAAAATAGTCTGGTAAAGAGGTAATTGTGAGTTAATACAAGATGGTAGATTCTCAAGGTGCGTCTTCAGGCACCAACGTTAGCATCACCTGGGCTCTACCCCAGACCATCTGCATCAGAGATGGTAGTGACAGGAGCATGAGTTATAACAATCCTTCCAGAGAATTCAGTGCTCACCAAAGTTCAGCAACCACTTGGCTCAACCTTAATGGCTTTGACATTAATAAGAAGTGGTCGTATTATTGATATAGGTTAAGGTTGGAGCTAATTGGATTGATTGATGGTTAATGTGTAAGATATATATGAGAAAAATAGAGAGGGGAGGTTTCTGAATGAACTAACTAGTTGAATCCAGTTGCAGGCAGAGAGAAGATTCTGGGGGAGTAGCTGGAATGAGTTTAGTTCTAGGCATATTCATTTCAGTGAGTCTATTAGGCCTACAGGTGGAGTTGCTGACTAGTTAGTTGGATACTCAAATCTGGAGTCTCTCTTTAATAAATCTGCTTAAGTCCTTGTACATATGCTGATAACATTACTATTCTGATTTCCATGTTGAAGAAATGGAATTAGAAAAGGACCTGTAGAGATTAAAGAACTATCTAGGGCAGCATTTTTAAAATTAGCTCAAGAAGAGAAGTATATTCTGAAATTTTTCCCAAGACTAATTCCTTCAACTTGTCATATGCTGTGGATCACCTAATAGAATCTCCTAAATGACTAAGTGTATTTTAATGAGCCCAGAAATTAAAATCATTCCCTTATTACTTTGAAAGACAAAGATGTTGTGAGCATTTCATATCCTCAGGTAGCACTCTATATCTGATTTAATAGCTTGCTGAGGGGCCTGTTTGCTGTAGAAGACCATGGAGTGACATTTTTATGGAGACAATACCAAGGATCCTAATAAGCTGTGAAATCTGTTTCATATCAAACCTTGTCAGAATTGGCTCTGTCTAATTCACACCAATCAATTTAATTTTGAGCAGCCCAAGCTCAGAGTTATATTGGCTGCTGATACATAACTTTTTCTTTTATGAAATTCAGATACATGTATCACGTAACCAATTTTCTTCTTTGGTGGAAATGCAGCATATCTTTTCTATTTCAAGAATTTAAATGTTCCAACTATATAGAAAATGGCTGAATTGTAAGAGATAAGTAGTTTTATTTAGACTTATAATGAAATTATGAATATAAGTAGAACACTGTTCTCTTCTTAAACATAAGCTGCAGTAGTTGCTTCGCTTGGTCCTGCATTATGGTTTTGGTATGTTTTCATGATCACTAGTGGTAAACTATAAAAGAGTTGGAAACTAGAATAACTTCAGTACTAATTACTTTGTGTGTTTTGGGAGTAGAACAATGATGTGTTTGACTTACGTTTTCGCTCACGGCCTGAGATTGAGTTGATTTTGGCATTGTAGTTGACAGTGAAGTTCTATATACTGGGAGGGCTTCAGTGTCTTCTGTAAACCTCCTATGGAGGAGATGTGAAGGCAGACAAAATATCTGTCTTCTCATGGAGATGTGGAATCCACCCAGTATCTGGAATGTGGCTCAGTTGTTTAAAGTCTTTGAAGCCTATTTAAACTGAACAGAGATGTTAGCATATTTTCTTAAATTTATATTGGTTCGTTTTAGTGATATATTATAGTAGAATCCATTTTGATACAATTATACAAACATGGAATATATCATGTTCTAATTCAGACCCCAGTACCTCTCCTTCCATTTCCTTCCCTCTATTGATCTTTCTGTATTTACCTAGTTAATTTATTAACTAATTTTTTGTGGATGTACACAATGTTGAGATTCACTATGGTGTATTTATATATGTACATAGGAAAGCTATGTCAGATTCATTCCTCTTTCTTTTTCCCATCCTCCCTCCCTTCCCTGAATTCCCCTTTGTCTACTCCAATGAACTTCTGATACAAACCCCCACACTTATTGTGCATTAGCTTCCACATATCAGAGAAAACAAAGGTAAAAATTTATCTATCAGATATAAAACAATTGTAATGTATGTAAGTAATAAAACAAAAATGATAAAACAATCACAATATATGTAATTAATAAATAAAATGTAATAACAACAGTCATGACAAACTTTGAGCTTTAATGAGTTGCCTTTGAGTTGATAAGGAGAGTGAAGTCCTTTTCCTAGTAAAAATTGTCTAAAGTTGTTTCTTTGAAGGAAGCTTCAGTGATGCTAATGTTCCCATTGATGTGAGTCCGTGAGCATGCCTGGCCTTGGCCATTCTCAGGTGGTCTGCAGCCATGCTTCATGGTGCCCTGTGACATTGCCATTTGCTCTCAGCCCGGTGCTGAGTGGCTACAACTCGACATTCTTTGCTCAAGCATTCAGCTTGCTGTGGTTCATGTGTGTTAGCAGAGATCCCTTCATGCTGCTGATCTGGCTCTTTTAAACAACCCTGTCTGTCATTTAATATTCAATAAATCAGAAGTGATATTTGTGAAAGACTTTGTGTGATGGATGTGCTTTGTAACCATCTTCCATGGCCTCTTCTGCTTCCATGGACCTGAATAAGCTAGTTTTAAGTTCAGGATAAGGGCTATAGTGGGAATCTTTTTGTTTCAGAAGTGGGACATCAAAATATTAACTTGTGAGCCAATCAAGGTGGTGCAAGTCTATAATCCCAGAAATTCTGGAGGCTAAGGCAGGAGGATGATACATTCAAGGCTAGCCAAAACAACTTAGTGAGGCCCTAAGAAATTTACTGAGACCCTATCTCAAGATAAAAAATAAAGGGGCTGGGGTTGTAGTTTAGTGGTAGAGAACATGCCTAGCATGTGTGAGGCACTGGGTTCAATCCTTAGCAACACATAAAAATAAATAAAATAAAGGTATTGTGTCCATCTACAACTAAAAATATATTTTTAAAAGATAAACAATAAAAAGGACTGGAAATTTGGCTCAGTGGTTATGTGCTCCCTGGGTTCAATCCCCAAAGCAAATATTTTAAAAAAAGATGTTAACTTTGATGAGTGTTTTTAACTATGGAGCTGGGAGTGGAAAGAAGTGGTCTCTGACATAGAGACCACATGGTGGAAAGTTTCTGCTGTCTTGTGTAAATCCTAACACCAAATGTCAGTTGAGGTTTTATAATAACAAAAATCAGAATAGTAATTCATTAAGAAAAAAGGTAGTACCTTATATTAGATTCCTCACAAATCTTCCATAATATAAAGCTTTCTCTTAATGGATTTATTTAAAGGAATAAAACACTGTTTGCAGAATACACTGTAGCCTGAAATTATCTGAGTCACTTCTCATTTTGAATGCTTATGGAAGTTATGTAATAAGAATAAAGAAAAGTTAGGAAGAAAAATTAGTGTAGATTTGATGTCTACTCATAAAGATTTCACAGTTATAGTCATTTTGTGTCCTAAGCATGTCATCACATTTACTTACGAAGTAGTATACAATTATCTTGCAGCAACCATGATCATACATTTATGGTGTAAATATTAAAGCTGGTATATTCTAATATTATGGAATTCTATATCTCAGCTTATGTTAAAATTTTCAGAAATAACATGAAACTCAGATTGAATAAATGTATCTTGACATCATGGGACAAAGTGGAATTACTTCAGCAATATGTATGACAAATGTGTCCATTGGAAATAAGAAGGTTGATGTTGAAGACACAAGTAGATACTTAAAATAATTTCATAAGTATTGGATACTGAAGAAATATATGTCCAAGTAAATATATCTGTATTATCACATATGCAATGGAAGTATAATATATATGTACATTCATTTCTATTATATATATTTTAAATATACAACCTTACCTGAATAAGTGTCATAAATAGAAATTTGTTTCATATATATTTACTGCATGTGTGTGTGTGTGTATGTGTGTGTGTGTGTAGTTTATGTAGTCGAGGGGATGGCTGAACTTTTTTTTTTTTTTTTCATTTTTGTACCAGGGACTTAACCCTGAGCCATATCCCCAGCCCTTTTTATATTTTTATTTAGAGACAGGATCTTGCTAAGTTTCTTAGGGCCTCACTAAGTTGCTGAAGCTGGCTTTAAATTCATGATCCTCCTGCCTCAGCATTCCAAGTTGCTGAGATTACAGGTGTGTCCCACCATGCCTGGTTTGAACTTTTAAATTTTTATTAAACTGATCTCATGAGGAAAAGACTACATCATTTTGAAACGTGGGTGCTGTGCCTTTTGGCACAGATGGTATTTTCTTACTATTCTCTACGTTTGTTTTCTATCCATGTGTGTAGTGTTCATAATAGTGTTTTCTCTTTAAAAATACATGTGCCCCTCAAGAGGACAAATATAGAATAGGTTATCCCTACAAGGAATGCTTTCTTTCCAGCATCTGCTTCAGCAACAAATATGTTAGTTTTTTTCAGGGCACAGTAATAAGGAGGTGCCTGGTAGTTTGGGAGATATAAAGAGACATTGAAACTAAGTAGTAGTAGCATGGATGCTATTTTATAGTTTGAATAAGTCACTATTGCTTTATAAACTTTCTTCAAGTGTTAAGTTATTAGGGGAAAAAATGGATACACACATCATAGAATTTTAGGATTATATGAAACTCTACCATCTAGGTCAACCTGCTCCAAATATCTTAAGTATTCCTTTTTTAAAAAATATACTTTCTTAGTTGTAGTTGATCACAATACATTTATTTTATTTATTTATTTTTATGTGGTGCTCAGGATCAAACCCAGCACCTCCGGCATGCAAGGTGAGTGCTCATTCCGCTGAGCCACAACCCAACCCCCATCTTCTGTATTCTTGATACATGGTTGGTAAGAACTTTTCATTATTGTTTCCCATGATAGGGAAATCTACTTCCTAAGCATCTCATTATATTAGACAGTCCTTTGTATTGCACCAATGCAGTCTTCTTTTGAACTTCCTGTAACTTCTAGATATGCTTATTGAAGCCATATTGTGTCTATAGATTCAATGTCTAACATTTTGATATTATCTAACATGACCATTCCAAGTGGTACTTTATCTCAATATATAAACTGTGAGTGAATGTGTGTGTGTGTGTGTGTGTGTTTTGTATGTGTGTGTGTGTATGAACCTGTATGTGTGTACTAGTCAGTATAACAAAATAACCTGTATGGGTGTACTAGTCAGTATAACAAAATGCCTCAGATAATTCTTAAAGAGAAAAGGTTTATTTTGGCTCATAGTTTTAAAAGTTCTAGTACCTACTTGAGTGGCACATTTGTTTGGGGTCTGTGATGAGTCAGCATATCATAATGGGACACATTTAATGACTGAATGACCTTCCACTAGGCCCCACCTCTTAAAGGTTTTACCACCTCTTAAAAGAATCATCTTGGAAATCAAGTCTCCAACACATGAACCCATGGAATATATTCAAGATCCACACTACAGCAATGTGTGTATAAATGTACATGTTGACATTTTTTAAAGCCCTATAAGAACATGTTTGTTTTCGTTTTAAACACACTATTTATTTTTTAAATTATAGAGCAGTCAGGCTTGGAGGGATTTGAGAGGTCAGGAGTTCTACTAGATTGAAGGAGGATGCAAGAACATTGGTTTTTTAGGAATATAAAGAACTATACAGGGGCTGGGGATGTGGCTCAAGCAGTAGCGCACTCACCTGGCATGCGTGTGGCCCGGGTTCGATCCTCAGCACCACATACAAACAAAGATGTTGTGTCCACTGAAAATCTTTAGAAAAAAAAAAAGAACTATACAGAGGAAGAACAATATTTGCAAAGAAATACTTCAAATGCTTTGTGATATTTGCCTCAGATCCTGGTGACTTCTATACTGATATCTATTGATATGAGGTTCTAGGGAGTGGCAGCTGGGTGTCATTGTCCCACAGGATGCTTGGTTTATTGTTCCCCAACAAGAAGCTCCCAAAGAATGTAGCCAGATGGAAAGATGCAAGACTTTAGCATATGTCCTGGAACTGAAGGAAATAAAGACATAGTTTTACTTTGTGTCCTTACTTGTTGCATTTGGTTAAGAAAAGGAAAAATTAAAATTAAAAAAATTAAAATATTGAGAAAAAATTTAAAAATGTAAAATGTAAAAATATAAAATAACACATAAATTTAAAAGAAAATTTTACAAAAGAATAGAAGGAGAAAAGTTCCTGTCTCAAGATTTAGTAGTGAATATGTAGGTTCATTTGGAGGCCATACTCTGGCTACTGGCTGTGGTCAAATGGAGGACTGAGTGCTACTGCTATTCCTTTAGCTGATCAGGATCTGAGTTTGTGTAACCACCATTCTGGTGCTTCCTTACATCAATAACTGACACCCAAGGGACACATTTCCTGGATGAGAGTATGGGTGCTAAACAAAAGAAGATATTATAGGAGGCCAAAGAGAAAATTTTAAAAAGAAAATGAAAAAGTCACTTTTTTTTTTTTTTAGGGGTAATGCTAAAAAGTAAGCCCTAAGTAGCTGGTTGATGATCATGACTTTTCTTATGATAGGTAGATTCATTTAATGATTAAGAGATGTCGTTTATTAAGAGTATTATTCTTAGTTTGCTAGATTAAAGAATCTTCTTACGATGTTAAACTTTGTGGGGTGTATTACTCTCTCCCTGTGAGGAAATTGTTCTCTTAATTAAATTACTAAGTTTTTGGGCTTGATTATAATGATTATATCAGGTGTGTGGTAAACTCTCTGCTAAGCTACTATACATCTTCTATGCTGGAATATACTTCATTTTCTCACCTAAATGAAAAGTTATGTATAACTCTCATGACCTTTTCTCCATTGATAACTAAGAAAGAATGTTTGTTTACAGCAAAGAGAAGAAAACTTTCAGGATCATAAGAGAGACAGCTGAAGGAAAAGAAAGGCAGACTTTAATTATCTTTATTCCCTGTTGGTCCATAGAATAAAAATTTTAAAGACCATCTTAAGTGAATATTCTGTGTATAAAACCCTGAACACAAAGATGAAAGATAGAAAGTAAGAGAAATGCCCTAAAAAGTGAATGCTCTTTAGGACAGATGTCCTTGGATGACTCTGTAAGAACTCTGTAACATTAGAATTTATAGAATTGGCTCCTTTATCCCTAAATTACAAATGATACATTGCCTACCTATTTAAAGGTAATGAGCTAGGCATGGTGCCACATGCCTGTAATCCCAGAAATTCAGGAGTCTGAAGAAGGAGGAAGGAAAGTTCAAGGCCAGCCTGAGCAAGATCCTAAGCAATATTGGAGACCCTGTCTCAAAATAAAAAATGAAAAACAGGGGCTGGGGATGTGGCTCAAGTGGTAGCATGCTTGCCTGGCATGCATGTGGCCCAGATTCAACCCACAGCACCACATACAAACAAAGATGTTGTATCCGCCGAAAACTAAAAAATAAATATTAAAATCCTCTCTCTCTCTCTCTCTCTCTCTCTCTCTCTCTCTCTCTCTCTCTCTAAAACAAAAAAAATTGATAAAAAAAGAAAATGTCAACACTTCCATTTTTTTTTACTTTCTTTCCTTTTTTTTTTTTTTTAGTTGTACATGGAAACAATATCTTTATTTATTTATTTATTTAATTTGGTGCTGAGGATCGAACCGAGGGCCTGACACTTGAAGGCAAGGGCTCTACCCCTGAGCTACAACCCCAGTCCCACCCTTCCATTCTTCATGGTTGCCCAACTCAGGGAAGTATGTGGAATGAATTACCAAAATGGACAGTTGAGTCAAGTATGCTTTGAAGGAAAAGCTAAGAAAAATTTTAAAGCAAGATATCTGTAGGAAGGAATCTAAATGTATGAGGGAGTCAAGAATTTGAAATTTAAGTGGAATTTGAAAATGGCTCTAAGAGTGCATTGATGGTAAATGGCTGCTTACGTAGAATAAGCCCCCCCGGGACTTATGGTGATACAGTGGTTATATATGCTATAACCAGCATTGGTAGAGCCAGTGATCTTGTAAACAAACACATGGTCTCAGAAAACACTTGGTTATAATTTTCCTATTTAAATGATAAATGAGGATTGTTGAATGAGTGCTTTAATTCATTCTGGTTTGTAAACAGAATCCAATCAAGGCTTTTCTAGAAGATATCCACTCAGTGCTTTGGCAAATGTGAAAGGCACAAGCTCCTACCTTAAAAGCAAAGATTTCCTTTGTTATCAGCTTGTTATTGTTCTAGCTCAGAAAAGAAAGGCTAGCTTCTCCCTACCAGAAGCAAGCATCAGTTACAAAAATTGTCTGTGACCTTTCTAGTTCTTTAGGTTTACTTTCTCTGTTTTCTGATGGTTTGGATAAATTTTATCTTTTGGGAAATTCCAATTTCATTTGGAAAAGTTATTTTATTTCAAACAGTATGCAGCCAGTGCCTTTCAGAATTCAGTTGTACCAGGGATAGCATAAAATCTACAGGGAAGGAAACAAGATAAATAAATATTATAAATAAAATATCAAGTCATAAAATAAATGAGAATGGTATCAACTTTTCAAATTATGTGGTTTTCTTATACTGGCAGGTTTCATAGAATGGACTGCTTTGTATATTCAGTTTCTTTTAAGGCTGTTTGTATTTCTTCCATAATTCTCCAAACATAGTATTAAAGAGATTTTCTTTCTCATCTAATTGTATTCATTCAACCAAAGAGCTGACTAGGAGCTGTGAGAGAATCAGGACAATTGTGTATCTTCTTTCTGCTTCTCTCTGCTCTCTGCACATATTTAAGAGAACTTATTCCCAGGAAAATAAAAACTGAAGGCAGAAAACAACTGATTGTTGATACTTGATATAATCAGAGATCCATTACTGATTGTCTCAAAGATTTATTCAAGAGTTTAAAGACTGGGCTTGGATTGTGGCTCAGTGGCAGAGCACTTGCCTTATATGTGTGAGGCACCAGGTTTGATTGTCAGCATCACATAAAAATAAATAAATAAAATAAAGGTATTGTGTCTAGCTACAACTAAAAAAAATGATAATTTTTTTTAAAAAAGAGTTTAAAGGCTAAGCTTATCTTTGAAGACCTTGCATTTGTGTTGTCAGGGAAAGAAGAAGATACCAATGATGAAATAAGAGTGGGTAGTTAGGAAATAACTATAATTTAGAGACATTGTAAGATAGATCTGATGAGAGTAAGTATGGAGGCAAAGCCAAACATTTAATTAGTCATGAATTAAAAATAGATAATTGACTCAGACACCAAGGTGCACACTGATAATCCCAGCAGCTCAGGAGACTGACGCAGGAGGATCATAAGTTCAAAGCCAGCCTCATTTGTTTGATTGGTGTTTTACTTAATTTATTTGGTTTTTTATTTTATTTTGTTGGTGGTAAAAAGTGGGGAGCTACTGAGAAAGATGAGTCTTAAGACCTGTTAGGAAGTTAAAAGAGTGGGATGTCAGCTTGAATGAGAGGCCTTGAGAAGAGGACCTTGAAAGTGGGTATTTTAACATAGAAGACTTTCTAGAATAGTGTTCATGCAAAAGGCAAATGCTGCCACCTGAAGAGGCCTCCAACCCCCTTTTCCCAAACTGGAGACCATGACCAGCTGACCCTCAGGTCTGATACCTGCCTAATTCATTGGTATCACTGAAGTTCCCAAAGTGGCAGTGGACAGATGTTCTACTTGTGGTGGAACAGAGGAGTGACATTATTTTCAAGCCAAGGATACAGGACTTGATCTCATAAGCCTCTATGCATAAAATCCTTATCTCTGTCCTTTAATATCTTTAAGGAACTCAGACTGTAAACCAATAATCAAAAATAAAGTAAAAAAAAAAAAGAAAGCAAAAATTCCAGGATTTAGAAAGCGATCCTGTCTCATGAGCTGCTAACGCAAAGCCAGCAATGGATCTTTGAAGTGCTTCAGAGATGAATTTAGCTTCTTAACAAAAATTATCTTAAGCTACTAGGAGATCCTTTTCCAGAACTTTTCTAAACAATTGCTTAGAAAATTACTCAAAGAGTAAGGAAGAGAATACAGAAGACATGCTGAGATGAACATTAAACATCTAATTTTGAATTATTAACATATTGAATGTTTCTGTAATATTTTATTTGTCCCAAAATACTAATGTTGCATATTCCCTGTATTGGAACATATTTTGGAATTTTCATTATATACAGATTAATTCATGGCAAAATTTCAACTTAGGGGTAGAAGAGTTTATAGGTTAATAATTGCCAAAATAATTTATTTGTGAGCCTACTATAATGTACAAAAACAGAAGCAAAAATACAACCCCCACAAAACAACAACAACTTATGATAGAGTAACCAATAGATTTTTTTAAGTGTTGCTAACTTTGTGTTGGACTTAAACATTCTCTATGTTTCTCTGGTGACATAGCGATACCATAGCAGGTAGCAGAACCATGAGACATCATTTCAACCATTTGATATAAGATGTTTATTATTTTTATCAAGCACATCACATAAAATACCTTGTAAATGGCTGAAGAGAACACTCCAAAGTACCTCCTGGTGTGTTTATGCCAGTCCATTTTGAACATTTCCCTTTGCTACAGGCATCAAGAAATGACCTTTTTGGCAGCATCTGCTCCCTTTTGGATTTGCACACCCTTCCAAAGTCCCATTATCTCATTAAATCATTTATGTGCAGGAGGGGAGATGCTGTAGTGCATAGCAAAATCTCACAATTTGTTTTTGATACATTCCATCTTTTCAACAAATACATTTGGAGTAAAAAACCTATATAAATAACTTAATTAAAGCCAGGCACTTAATGTCAGGAATAAATGTTTTTGACAGTATAGTGCAGACTGAGTTTAAAAGCACAGAATAATTTTAGGAGCTGTGAATGCCACATTAGCTACTTTGTGTTATTTCCTGTGAAGGTATTGTCTTGGCATAATATCAGGGAGCTCTTTTCTATCTGCTGTTGCAGTTGTCAAATTAGTAATCATGTGGCATAGCTTTTCTGCTTACCTGTAAGCTCAGTTTTCTCATGTATACAATAGAAGGATTTTTGAATTTTTATTTTTAAAGTTTTATTAAGAAATAAAATTAAGAAATTCATGATATGTCATATCAGAATCTATTTTAAGCCCTTGAATTTACTTTGCCCAGGACTAATTAGCTAATTTTAGGGTAAAACATCCAAATAGACATAATTACTTAATATTTGATCTTAAACTTGGCACATGGTTGTTCTACCTATAATGTTCAGATCAGAAGTTTTTCTTACCATACTCTTGGTTCAATCCAGGATCTGTAACTAATCCTGGATCTGTAAACTTGCTGGTTTAGTGAGATTGGACCATTGATAATCATTCTACATTTTAGTTTGCTTTTTTTATAAAATGACATATTGGAAGACTAATAAATAAGATAATCCACAGTGAATAATAAAATGCTGCCTGACACTTAGTTTTAAGAGTTAGAGATTATTATTTATTCTTTGATGATGTTTTAGGTTGCATTCTTCTTTGGATGTGGATGTTCACTAGGATCATAAGTCACTTGGGATCCTGAAGGACCCTCAGAAAACTGTTGGGCTCAAGTTAGAATCCTTAACATTTGTGAGACAGAATAAGGGAGTTATGTTTATAAGAGCCCAAGTGGCAATAGACTTAGCCATCTATGGTCCATTCTTTGGTCCATGGATGGAATGAGACCTCTGAAACTGAGAGCCAAACAATAAACTTTTCCTCCGATAAGATTTTCTTGTTGGGTCTTTTCCCCACAACAGCTCAAACCCTGAATAAAACATATAGCATCTGTAGGCAGTACAACTATGATCACAGGCTACAGAATTTATATTTTAGCTTTGCTGTCTCTTAGCTGTACAGCTAATTTAGCCCAAAATAATTAAACTTGTGTCACCTCCATTTCCTAATTCACAAAATGGGAATGGTAAAATGTTATCAATAATTATAATTTTGGAGATGAAATGAGTTAATGCATGCAAGTCACTTAACATATATCCAGATATAAATTAAATTCTAAAAAGTTATTAGATCTTAATTCAACCAAGGACACTTTATTAATACATTACACTATTTAGTACAGAGGGGGATATTTATGCATGTTTTATGAAAAAGATTTTTAAAAGTGGCAGTTCCACTTTTTAATCAAAGGAGTCTGTAAACCAGTCCCTATTGATTTAATTTCTTGTCCACTCATGACTCTATGTTCTTAGGTTTCTGTTGTTGAATCTCTTGGTCTCTGGTGTTGATTAACAGTAATGCCCAACCAAGTAAGTGTACAAAACAAACTTGCTGAAAACACAGTTTTTGCTTTCAACATACTGTAGGAAATTAAATAATCTTTCCTAAACCTCTCAGAAGAAGGTAAATAGCTTTAATTATCTGACAGATGGAGAAATGGAAGCAATGAGTCCCTAGATTCCACTCTTTTGCTCAGATTTCTAAGTGGCTTCATCTCTAAACTTATTAACTTCCTGCTTTCTTTTCAAAGCATTCCTCTCTGGAATGACTTAGTGAGGGACTCGTCAGCAAACTGATGCCTTTTCTTTAAGGAATGATTGGGTTAATGTCTGTCATTTTGCCCTTCCTTCCATTGTTCTAAATATTTATTTTGCATAATTTATTGATACTGAAATGACACATTTTGGCAGGACTGTAACTTTGAAAATGAAAACAATATTCTTTATCCATTGATTGCTTTAAAAAATAGGCTGATATTTTCTATTTTATCAGAAATAGGGATTTTCATATTTCACATTATTTGGAGGGTATAGTATTCTATGTTAATGCAAAATAGATAAAAAATAGGAAAGGTCATGAAAAGATAGGGTCAGAATTCTGGTCTCAAAGGACATCTCTTTCATGTCTACTTTGCCATGTTTCTTCTTGGCTACTAGGTGAAATACCTCCATTGGCCCTACTTTGATTCTCTAAGATGTTCCATTTCTCAAAGAAAATTAACATCTTTGTTGAAAAGCCAAAGGATTAATTATCTGAAGCTTTTAGAGCATACATGCTTTACACACACATCTATATTCATATGCAAAATAGACATTTGATACCTATATCATTTATGTATATAGTGCATGTTTACATAAATTTATGCATACACACTTTATTGCTTGAAACTAAAAATCTTGAAGTTACTATATTATCTTTATATTTAAATGAATCACTGTCTTTTATATGTCTATTTCAAGTATCTTCTCTAAAAATTTCTATGTTGCCTACAAAACTATGGTGGTCTCCATTACTTCATGCAGGTGACTCTATAAAACTCCATTCTGTACCAGCTCCAGTGGTCTGACACCAATTGGGAATATAGCAATATAGTTCTGATGCTAACCATCTGGAGTTAGCATAGACCCACATCTTAAAGACTCAGTCATCCACACGACTGCCTTTACTTCACACACTAGGCATACTTTGATGGTCCCCATGCCACTCATCCTTCTAATGGAATGATTTTGGGGGGCTCCATAACTCCAATAGGCTCAATAATTTCCTTGAATAATTCACATGACTCATAAAAGTACTATATTTATGATTATAGTTTTAGTGTAAAGGATTCACTTATAGCAGAGTATAGGAGGGAGCAAGCAGCGTCCTTGTGTTCTCCTCATGTAGTCAGGATGAATCACCCTCTGAGCACATCATTGTGTTAACCAACCAGGAACTGCACCGAGCCCTGGAGTCCAGAGTTTCACTACATAGGCATGGTGGATAAAAGCACTGGCCACATGATTGCACTCAAACTTCAACCCGATTGGCTCCCCGGAGCTCAGGATGGCTCAATGATCCAATGCTTTAATCACAATAGTTGGTCCTTCAGTTGACCAAACTACAGCTGGAAGCTAGTTAGGGCCAACTATAAGTTACCTCATTAGGGTAACAGAGCCATTCCTATCAGCCTGGAAATTCCAAGGGTTTTTGAAGCACTAAGCTAGGTACCAAGGATTTGGACAGATATTTATACTACACATATTCTTTATCAAAATCAGTTATATAGTAGAGAAGTGATGCTGAATAGGGGACTATCAGTGTCAATCCCCTTCTTCTGTGAGTAATAGCTCATCAGGAATAAACACAAAAGGCCTAAATGTGGAGATAATGGGGTTATAATCTGGATCCGGTGCTCAGTTTTTTACTACAAGCTCCCCATACATTCAGGGCAAAGAATGATTGATCATTTACCAATAATAGGTAAAAAAGATAAGGTGGATTTGACTTACTCAGAAAGGGAGCCCAACCTCCAGCACCATTTAGTTTGATAGCCAAGGTGAGCATTGTGCCTACATATTGGCATGTCTAAGAGGATAGAAGACAGTCAAGATACAGCTAATGCTCTTTTTGCAGTAACTATGTACCCAGGGAAGACATATCAATCAATGGCTGCTACTATGCTGTACCAATCAGATTAATTTCTTCTATATGCTAGCCTGAAAGAAGAAGTCTATGGTGAACCAGAAACAATCCCTAAAATCATTCCCTTCTCCTACGGGGTGGAGTATGTAGAAATTTTAAGACACCATCAAACCTATCTACTAATGAGTAAAGTGATATGAAATACAAAATACTTAGGATTGCCAAAATAAGTATTGTAATAAAGAATCTCTATTCACTTTACTAAGTATTATGCGTGGATTGACTACTGTCTACTGCCTAAGTTCTTCAAGTATCTTTGCTGGTTTGGTCTCCATATATTTAACAGTACTGAAAACTGTGTAATATCACTAGAGCTTCCCAATGGCCACATTTCATGGCCTGGTATAGCATGTCAAAATTCTGGATTCCTATGCTCATTTAACACTCCATTATTACTGGAGATATTTTTATCTTTTACTTATTGCTCAGCATTGTTTGACTTGGCTATTCTTGTACAAGCAATAGGGGCACCATTGAACCTCCTGTAGGAGATGGGTAGCTGGTGGAAAGTCCAATATACAATAGCTGTGTAATCTCAGTTATTACATCTTGATGACAAACATCAAAATGCCAAAGAGACAAAAGTAAAATAAATACTGAAGTGTATGAATTTTGTATTTGCAAAGCAGCTGTTAGTTTCCAGAATGTGAACAGATTACCCAGAATGATTTTCAAGTTTTTAACAGTGTTCCCTTATTCACTCAGTAACAGCTGTTTTTTTCTAGTGATTCAACTTTGTGTGTCATGAATGTTGAAGGTTGAAATGATATGCCAAGAAATGTTAATTCATGGCCTGTTGAATAACTTGATATAAGAATTAACAATTTCAAATCTAGTGAATTGTTATTTGTTGGGTTACTGCATGTTGAAGTGCTTATATTAAAACCTATGTCCAGCAATCCAGAAATATGAATTAGGCTAGCTTGAAAATCTAATTAATTAACCTACAATGATATAACACATTACCATGGATCGAGTAGTAGTTTCTAGAATCAATTTTGAGTTATCAAACAAATGAAGAAGGTGTAATTAGGAAATTTCCAAAACCCTGAAATTTTCGATGGGATATGAGATGTTTTTCTCTTTTGTGAATTAATCTCACAAAATACTTATCCCAGATTATCTATGTAATCTATCAAAAGCAAGAACTACATTATCTAAAGAACTTGAAGGTGAAAATATATGTCGTTAACTTTTTATTTTTCTTTTTAGTAATACTATAATTAGAACAATAGTAGAGAAAGCTGTTAGGAAATATTTTTAGGTGCCATTTATAAAAAAAAAATCTAAAATGGGTAGCTCCATATGACAGGCTCCATTTGTACAGAGCTATCACAGTCTGTTTGGCTCCTTAGGGTGGTGATTATGTATATCATGAATTTTCTGCATAAGGAAGAGATGAGACTTGGAGTGCATGCATGCTATTAGATAAACAATGCTCTGCTTCCCTCATTGAGAAATAATATAAATAACACATTATATATATATGTATATATATATATATATATATACACATATATATATCATACATACATATAAAGTATATTATATATGCATGTGATAATATATAGTTTGTATATAAGATATAATATATGACATTATATTACATGATAATATATGTATATATATATATATATATGATATCTGTGTATGCAGAAGCATACCTAAGTGACTGTCATATATGTTCTCTAATGCTATGGGTTAATTCTAGCACTTGCCATGAAGTTTTATGGGTTAATTCTAGCACTTGCCATAATTTATCCTTGTAATTATCTACAAATGCTGTTAGCCAAAGCTTCTTAAAGCCAGAACCTGTACCTCATTTGTGCTTAATCTTATATCAACACTAATCTGAAACTCAAGTAACTTTCATGATGGAATGAATAACTAAATGACTATACAGCGAATGGAGGAAAAACATTAGGCCTGGAGCAACTGATGGCTTTAATTGCATATACAGTTTTTCTTTATTTGACCCACCAAAGGTCATAGACATAAATTTGCCTCTTAAAATCTTCAGTGTGGATATAAAAATGAAGTAACAAAATGGGACAGAACTAAAAAGCCCAAACTTTTATAACATGCTGATTTTATGAACTTTTTTGGGGTTTTTTGTTGTTGTTCTTTACTTCTCATTGCTTTTAGATGACTGTTGAAATACATACTTTATAAAACAATGTGGTATCTGCATACTTGGTATTGGGACTATCTCTCTGGGATCTGTTTCTGAAACTATGTAATTGGCATTCCTGCAGTTTTAAAGAGCTTGCTGCACCTTCCCAAGAGGCTCACTTCTTTTTCTACCCCAGAAAGCATATTGTAAAAAGGGAAGATATGGCTATTAGAAAAATAAAAATAAGGTTGTTTTTCATAGACAAAAATACCAACCTAGATCATCAGCTAAGATTTCTTCCATAATTTAATGTTAATGAATGTAGTGTGGAATAGAGGAAAAGTCAGACTATGAAATTAAATGAGCCTTAAAATTCCAAATCCAGCATTATTTAGAAATGTGATTTTTTTAATTAAAGAAAATTTGAATGCAGTAAAATTCTCAGATCATAAAAGAACAGTTATGAGAGTTTGGTAAATGTATACCCTCAGGTGGCCCTTTACTTCATCAATGTGTAGAATGTTCCCATCAACACAAAGCTTCCTTATGTCCTCTCTGACCAACCCTTTCACATATAAAAGCAAATCATGTTCTGATTTTCATCATAACATGTTGGTTTGATTGTTTTTGATGTCCTGGGGAAAGGAAGCATGTGTTCTTTTGTAACTGGCTTATTTTGCTTAAAATATGTTCTTGAGATTCATCTCTCTGTATAATTAGTAATTTATCCCTTCCTGTAGCTGAATTGTATTTTATCTTTTGAATATACCAGGATTTGTTTGTGTTTTCCAGCTGATAGACATTTATGTGGTTTTCAGTTTTTATTTATTATGAATAAAGTCATTATGAACTTGTTTGTACAAGTCTTTGAAAACATCTATTTCCTGTTTTCTTGGAAATTACTCAGTAGTAAGAATTGCTGGGCCATAGGGTAGCTTTATGTTTAACTGTATTAAAACCATCTAAACTGTTATCCAAGATAGTTCCTCCAAGTTCATGCCCACAAACAAACTATGAGAGTCATAGTTGCTTCATGGTGTCTCCAGCTTTGGATTTTGCCACTCTTTTTAGTTTCAGCCTTTCTTATGGGTATTTGTATCACACTTTTTATTTAACTTGGAAGTATGAACACTTGTTGGATATTAGTATATTCTTACTAGTTTTCTTATGCTCACTCCTTTTAATTTTCTTATTGTGTCTTTATACTTAAAGTGTATATCATA